>NW_027142944.1:0-107479 GCF_026170545.1 Melanerpes formicivorus
TCAGGCCTGGGGCTGCGGCTGGGGCAGGGCTGGGGCTAGGCTGGGGCTGGGGCCGGGGCAAGGCTGGGCTGGGACAGGGCTGGGCTGGGGCCGGGGATGGGGCCGTGAGTGGGGCTTGGCTGGGGCTGGGGCTGGGGCTGGCCCGGGGCAGAGCTGGGCCTGGGCTGGGGATGAGGCTGGGGTGGGGCTGGGGCCGGGTCCAGGGCAGGGGCTGGGCTGGGATTGGGGCTAGGCTGGGTCTAGGGCTGGGGCTGTGCTGGTGCTGTGCTGGGGGTGGGCTGGGGACTAGGGCTGGGGCAGGGCTGACACAGGGCTGGGGCTGGGCTGGGGGCAGGGGCTGGGGCCTGGGGTAGGGCTGGGACTGAGGTTGGGGCCGGGGCTAGGGCTGGAGAAGGCTGGAGTCTGGGCCTTGGGCTGCTGCTGGGGGCAGTTCTGGGCTGGGGGCATGGCTGGGTCTGGGTTGGGGGCAGGGCTGGGGCTGGGTCCAGGGCAGGGCTGGGTCTTGGGCTGGGCTGGGACCGGGGCTGGGCTGGGGTAGGGCTGGCACAGGGCTGGGGCTGGGGCTGGGTCTGGGGCAGGGACTGGGACAGGGCTAAGACTGGGGCTGGGCTGGGGCCGAGTCTGGGGCCGGGGCTGGGGCCGGGGCAGGGGCAGGGCTGGGGCAGGGCTGGAACTGGGGCTGGGCTGGGGCCAAGGTTGGGGCTGGGGCTGGGCTGGTGGCAAGGGTGGGGCTGGGGCTGGGGCTGGGGCTGCGGACAGGGCTGGGGCTAGGGCTGAGGTAGGGGTAGGGCTGGGGCTGGATTGGGGCCAGGGCTGGGGCAGGACTAGGCTTGAGGCTAGGCCTTGGGCTGGGGCTGGGTTGGCGCAGGGCTGGTGCTGGGGCTGGAACCAAGGCATGGGCAGGGCTGGGGCTGGGGCTGGAGCCAGGGTTGGGGCAGGGCTGGGGCTGGGGCTGGGGCTGGGCAGGGCTGGGGCTGGGCTGGGGCTGGGCGGTGGCTGGGGCTGGGCTGGGGCAGGGCTGGAGCTGCGGCTGGGATGGGGGCAGGGATGGGGCTGCGGCTGGGGCTGGGGCTGGCGCTTGGGCTGGGGCAGGGCTGGGCTAGGGATGGGGATGAGGCTGGGGTGGGGCTGGGGCTGGGTCCAGGGCAGGGCTGAGTCTTGGGCTGGGCTGGGACCGGGGCTGGGCTGGGGTAGGGCTGGCACAGGGCTGGGGCTGGGGCTGGGGCTGGGGCTGGGTCGGGGACTGGGACAGGGCTAGGCCTAGGGCTGGGCTGGGGCCGAGTCTGCGACCGGGGCTGGGGCCGGGGCAGGGGCAGGGCTGGGGCAGGGCTGGAACTGGGGCTGGGCTGGGGCCGAGGGTGGGGCTGGGACTGGGGCTGGGGCTGAGGGCAGGGCTGTGCTAGGGCTGGGGCTGGGGCAGGGGCCGGGGCAGGGGCAGGGCTGAGGTCAGGCCTGGGGCTGCGGCTGGGGCAGGGCTGGGGCTGGGCCTGGGGCTGGGCTGTGGCTGGGGCTCGGGACAGGGCTGGGGCCAGGCTGGGTCTGGGGCTGGGCTGGGGGCAGGGCTGGGGCTGGGGGCTGGGATGGGGCAGGACTGGGACTGGGGCTGGGGCACGGGCTGAGGCTGGGGACAGGGCTAGGGCTGGAGGTAGGGCAGGGCTGGGGCCAGGCTGGGGCTGGGTTCGGCACAGGGCTGGGGCTTGGTCCAGGGCTGGGTCTGGGCTAGGGCAGGGCTGGGGCTGGGGCTGGGCTGGGGCTGGGTCCAGGGCTGTGGCTGGGCTGTGGCTGGAGCTGGGCTGGGGCTGAGGGTGGGGCTGGGGCTGGGCTAGGGCTGGGCTGGTGCAGGGGCCGGGGCTGGGGACAGGGCTGGGGCCAGAGCTGGGGCAGTGCTGGGGCCGGGCTGGGGCTGGGGCTGCGGACAGGTCTGGGGCTAGGTCTGAGGTAGGGGTAGGGCTGGGGCTGGATTGGGGCCAGGGCTGGGGCAGGACTAGGCTTGAGGCTGGGCCTTGGGCTGGGGCTGGGTTGGCGCAGGGCTGGGGCTGGGGCTGGAGCCAGGGTTGGGGCAGGAGCCAGGGCTGGGGCAGGGGTGAGGTCAGGCCTGGGGCTGCGGCTGGGGCAGGGCTGGGGCTAGGCTGGGGCTGGGCTGTGGCTGGGGCTCGGGACAGGGCTGGGGCCAGGCTGGGTCTGGGGCTGGGCTGGGGGCAGGGCTGGGGCTGGGGGCTGGGATGGGGCAGGACTGGGACTGGGGCTGGGGAACGGGCCGAGGCAGGGGACTGGGCTAGGGCTGGAGCTAGGGCAGAGCTGGGGCCAGGCTGGGGCTGGGTTCGGCACAGGGCTGGGGCTTGGTCCAGGGCTGGGGCTGGGCTAGGGCCGTGCTGGGGCTGGGGCTGGACTGGGGCTGGGTGCAGGGCTGTGGCTGGGCTGTGGCTGGAGCTGGGCTGGGGCTGAGGGTGGGGCTGGGGCTGGGCTAGGGCTGGGCTGGGTCCGGGGCTGTGACTGGGTCAGGATCCAGGGCTGGGGCTGGGCAGGGCTGGGGCTGGGCTGCGGCAGGGCTGGGGCTGGGGCCGGGGCAGGGCTGGGCTGGGACAGGGCTGGGCTGGGGCCGGGGATGGGGCCGTGAGTGGGGCTTGGCTGGGGCTGGCCCGGGGCAGAGCTGGGCCTGGGCTGGGGATGAGGCTGGGGTGGGGCTGGGGCCGGGTCCAGGGCAGGGGCTGGGCTGGGGTTGGGGCTAGGCTGGGTCTAGGGCTGGGGCTGTGCTGGTGCTGTGCTGGGGGTGGGATGGGGACTAGGGCTGGGGCAGGGCTGACACAGGGCTGGGGCTGGGCTGGGGGCAGGGGCTGGGGCCTGGGGTAGGGCTGGGACTGAGGTTGGGGCCGGGGCTGGGGCTGGAGAAGGCTGGAGTCTGGGCCTTGGGCTGCTGCTGGGGGCAGTTCTGGGCTGGGGGCATGGCTGGGTCTGGGTTGGGGGCAGGGCTGGGTCTGGGGCTGGGGCCGGGGCTGGGGGAGGACTGAGGCTAGGGTAGGGCTGGGGCTGGGGCTGGGGCTGGGGCAGGGCTGGGGCTGTGGCTGTAACCAAGTCTTGGGCAGGGCTGGGGCTGGGGCTGGGGTGGGGGCTGGGGCAGGGCTGGGGCTGGGCATGGACCGTGACTGGGCAGGGGTAGGGCTGGGGCAGCGGCTGGGCTGGGGACGAGGGTGGGGCTGGGGCTGGGGCTGGGGCTGCGGACTGGGCTGTGGCAGAGCTAGGGCTGGGCTGAGGGCAGGGCTGGGCTAGGGCTGGGGTTCGGGCAGGGCTGGGGCCGGGGCTGAGGCTGGGCTGGGGTCTGGGCTGGGCCTGGGACAGGGCTGGGCCCGAGGCTGCGGCAGGGCTGGGGTAGGGCTGGGGCTGGGGCTGGGCTGCGGCCGAGGCTGGGGCAGGGCTGAGCTACGGCTGGGCTGGGACCAGGGATGGGTCCGGGGGTGGGGCTGGGGCTGGGGCAGGGCTGGGCCCGGGCTGGGGATGAGGCTGGGGTGGGGCTGGGGCTGGGTCCAGGGCTGGGGCTGGGCTGGGGCTGGGACTGGGGCAGGGCTAGGGCTGGGCTGGGGGCAAGGATGGCGTTTGGGCTGGGACTGGTCCAGGGCTTGGGCTGGGCTGGGACCGGGGCTGGGCTGTGGTAGGGCTGGCACAGGGCTAGGCCTGGGGCTGGGCTGGGGCCGAGTCTGGGGCCGGGGCTGGGGCCGGGGCAGGGGCAGGGCTGGGGCAGGGCTGGAACTGGGGCTGGGCTGGGGCCAAGGTTGGGGCTGGGGCTGGGCTGGTGGCAAGGGTGGGGCTGGGGCTGGGGCTGGGGCTGCGGACAGGGCTGGGGCTAGGGCTGAGGTAGGGGTAGGGCTGGGGCTGGATTGGGGCCAGGGCTGGAGCAGCACTAGGCTTGAGGCTAGGCCTTGGGCTGGGGCTGGGTTGGCGCAGGGCTGGGGCTGGGTCTGGAACCAAGTCTTGGGCAGGGCTGGGGCTGGTGCTGGAGCCAGGGTTGGGGCAGGAGCCAGGGCTGGGGCAGGGCTGAGGTCAGGCCTGGGGCTGCGGCTGGGGCTGGGCAGGGGATGGGGCTGGGGCTGGGGCTGGGGCTGGGCTGTGGCAGGGGCTCGGGACAGGGCTGGGGCCATGCTGTGTCTGGGGCTGGGCTGAGGGCAGGGCTGGGCCTGGGGTCTGGGATGGGGCAGGACTGGGACTGGAACAGGGGCACGGGCCGAGGCTGGGAACAGGGCTAGGGCTGGAGCTAGGGCAGGGCTGGGGCCAGGCTGGGGCTGGGTTTGGCTCAGGGCTGGGGCTTGGTCCAGGGCTGGGGCTGGGCTAGGGCCGTGCTGGGGCTGGGGCTGGGCTGGGGCTGGGTCCAGGGCTGTGGCTGGGCTGTGGCTGGAGCTGGGCTGGGGCTGAGGGAGGGGCTGGGGCTGGGCTAGGGCTGGGCTGGGGCCGTGGCTGCGACTGGGTCTGGATCTAGGGCTGGGGCTGGGCAATGCTGGGGCTGGGCTGTGGCAGGGCTGGGGCTGTGCTGGGGCTGGGCTGGGGCAGGGCTGGGGCCGGGCTGGGGCCGTGAGTGGGGCTGGGGCTGGGGCTGGGCCGGGGCAGGGCTCGGCCTGGGCTGGGGATGAGGCTGGGGTGGGGCTGGGGCCTGGTCCAGGGCAGGGGCTGGGCTGGGGCTGGTACCGAGGCATGGGCAGGGCTGGGGCTAGGCTGGGGCTGGGACTGGGGCTGGGACTGTGGCTGGGGCTGGGGAGAAGGCTGGGGCTAGGCTGGGGCTGGGGCAGGGCTAGGTTAGGGCTGGGGCTGGGGCTGTGGCCGGGGGTGGGGCTGGGCTAGGGATGGGCTGGGGCCGGGAATGGGGCTGGGACTGGGCTGGGCTAGGGATGGGGATGGTGCAGGGGCCGGGGCTGGGGACAGGGCTGGGGCCGGAGCTGGGGCAGGGCTGGGGCCAGGCTGGGGCTGGGTTCGGAGCAGGGCTGGGGCTGGACTGGGTCTGGGGCTGGGCCGTGACACGGCTGGGGCAGGGGCCGGGCTGGGGCCGAGGGTGGGGCTGGGACTGGGGCTGGGGCTGAGGGCAGGGCTGGGCTAGGGATGTGGCTGGGGCAGGAACCGGGGATGGGTCCGGGGGTGGGGCTGGGGCTGGGACAGGGGCGGGGCTGGGCCAGGGCTTGGGCTGGGCCAGGGCTTGTGCTGGGCTGGGACCGGGGCTGGGCTGGGGTAGGGCTGGCACAGGGCTGGGGCTGTGGCTGGGTCTGGGGCGAGGACTGGGGCAGGGCTAGGCCTGGGGCTGGGCTGGGGCCGAGTCTGGGGCCGGGGCAGGGGCAGGGCTGGGGCAGGGCTTGAACTGGGGCTGGGCTGGGGCCAAGGTTGGGGCTGGGGCTGGGCTGGTGGTGAGGGTGGGTCTGGGGCTGGGCTGAGGGCAGGGCTGGGGCTGGGGGCTGGGCTGGGGCTGGGGCTGGGGACAGGGCTGGGGCCAGGCTGGGTCTGGGGCTGGGCTGAGGGCAGGGCTGGGGCTGGGGGCTGGGATGGGGCAGGACTGGGACTGGGGCTGGGGCACGGGCCAAGGCTGGGGACAGGGCTAGGGCTGGAGCTAGGGCAGGGCTGGGGCCAGGCTGGGGCTGGGCTAGGGCAGGGCTGGGGCTGGGGCTGGGCTGGGGCTGGGTCCAGGGCTGTGGCAGGGCTGTGGCTGGATCTGGGCTGGGGCTGAGGGTGGGGCTGGGGTTGGGGCTGCGGACAGGGCTGGGGCTAGGGCTGAGGTAGGGGTAGGGCTGGGGCTGGATTGGGGCCAGGGCTGGGGCAGGGCTGAGGTCAGGCCTGGGGCTGCGGCTGGGGCAGGGCTGGGGCTGGGGCTGGGGCTGGGGCTGGGCCTGGGGCTGGGGCCAGGGCTGGTGCCAGGCTGGGTCTCGGGCTGGGCTGAAGACAGGGCTGGGGCTGGAGGCTGGGGCACGGGCCAAGGCTGGGGACAGGGCTAGGGCTGGAGCTAGTGCAGGGCTGGGGCCAGGCTGGCGCTGGGTTCGGCTCAGGGGTGGGGCTTGGTCCAGGGCTGGGGCTGGGCTGGGTCTGGGTCCAGGGCTGTGGCTGGGCTGTGGCTGGAGCTGGGCTGGGGCTGAGGGTGGGGCTGGGACCGGGGATGGGTCCGGGGGGTGGGGCTGGGGCTGGGGCAGGGCTGGGCCTGGGCTGAGGATGAGGCTTGGGTGAGGCTGTGGCTGGGTCCAGGGCTGGGGCTGGGCTGGGGCTGGGTCCAGGGCAGGGCTGAGTCTTGGGCTGGGCTGGGACCGGGGCTGGGCTGGGGTAGGGCTGGCACAGGGCTGGGGCTGGGGCTGGGTCTGGGGCAGGGACTGGGGCAGGGCTAGGCCTGGGGCTGGGCTGGGGTCGAGTCTGGGGCAGGGGCTGGGGCTGTGGACAGGGCTGGGGCTAGGGCTGAGGTAGGGGTAGCGCTGGGGCTGGATTGGGGCCAGGGCTAGGGCAGGACTAGGCTTGAGGCTGGGCCTTGGGCTGGGGCTGGGTTGGCGCAGGGCTGGTGCTGGGGCTGGAACCAAGGCATGGGCAGGGCTGGGGCTAGGCTGGGGCTGGGACTGGGGCTGGGACTGTGGCTGGGGCTGGGGAGAAGGCTGGGGCTAGGCTGGGGCTGGGCCGGGGGCTGGGCGGTGGCTAGGCTGGGGCTGGGACTGGGGCTGGGACTGTGGCTGGGGCTGGGGAGAAGGCTGGGGCTAGGCTGGGGCTGGGCCTGGGGCTGGGCGGTGGCTGGGGCTGGGCTGGGGGCAGAGATGGGAATGGGGTTGGGGTGGGCTGGGGGAATGGATGGGGCTGGAGCTGGGCTGGGCTGGGGCTGGGGCTAGGCTGAGGGCACGGCTGGGCTAGGCTTGGGGCTGGGGCAGGGCTAGGTTAGGGCTGGGGCTGGGGCTGGGGCCAGGGGTGGGGCTGGGCTAGGGATGGGCTGGGGCCGGGAATGGGGCTGGGACTGGGCTGGGCTAGGGATGGGGATGGTGCAGGGGCCGGGGCTGGGGACAGGGCTGGGGCCAGAGCTGGGGCAGGGCTGGGGCCGGGCTGGGGCTGGGTTCGGTGCAGGGCTGGGGCTGGACTGGGGCTGGGGCTGGGCTGGGGCACGGCTGGGGCAGGGGCCGGGCTGGGGCCGAGGGTGGGGCTGGGACTGGGGCTGGGGCTGAGGGCAGGGCTGGGCTAGGGATGTGGCTGGGGCAGGAACCGGGGATGGGTCCGGGGGTGGGGCTGGGGCTGGGGCAGGGGCAGGGCTGGGCCAGGGCTTGGGCTGGGCCAGGGCTTGTGCTGGGCTGGGACCGGGGGCTGGGCTGGGGTAGGGCTGGCACAGGGCTGGGGCTGTGGCTGGGTCTGGGGCGGGGACTGGGGCAGGGCTAGGCCTGGGGCTGGGCTGGGGCCGAGTCTGGGGCCGGGGCAGGGGCAGGGCTGGGGCAGGGCTTGAACTGGGGCTGGGCTGGGGCCAAGGTTGGGGCTGGGGCTGGGCTGGTGGCGAGGGTGGGTCTGGGGCTGGGCTGAGGGCAGGGCTGGGGCTGGGGGCTGGGCTGGGGCTGGGGCTGGGGCCAGGGCTGGGGCCAGGCTGGGTCTGGGGCTGGGCTGAGGGCAGGGCTGGGGCTGGGGGCTGGGATGGGGCAGGACAGGGACGGGGCAGGGGCACGGGCCGAGGCTGGGGACAGGGCTAGGGCTGGAGCTAGGGCAGGGCTGGGGCCAGGCTGGGGCTGGGCTAGGGCAGGGATGGCGCTGGGGCTGGGCTGGGGCTGGGTCCAGGGCTGTGGCAGGGCTGTGGCTGGAGCTGGGCTGGGGCTGAGGGTGGGGCTGGGGTTGGGGCTGGGGCTGCGGACTGGGCTGGGGCTAGGGCTGAGGTAGGGGTAGGGCTGGGGCTGGATTGGGGCCAGGGCTGGGGCAGGGCTGAGGTCAGGCCTGGGGCTGCGACTGGGGCAGGGCTGGGGCTGGGGCTGGGGCTAGGCCTGGGGCTGGGGCCAGGGCTGGTGCCAGGCTGGGTCTCGGGCTGGGCTGAGGACAGGGCTGGGGCTGGAGGCTGGGGCACGGGCCAAGGCTGGGGACAGGGCTAGGGCTGGAGCTAGTGCAGGGCTGGGGCCAGGCTGGCGCTGGGTTCGGCTCAGGGGTGGGGCTTGGTCCAGGGCTGGGGCTGGGCTGTGGCTGGGTCCAGGGCTGTGGCTGGGCTGTGGCTGGAGCTGGGCTGGGGCTGAGGGTGGGGCTGGGACCGGGGATGGGTCCGGGGGGTGGGGCTGGGGCTGGGGCAGGGCTGGGCCTGGGCTGGGGATGAGGCTTGGGTGAGGCTGGGGCTGGGTCCATGGCTGGTGCTGGGCTGGGACTGGGACTGGGGCAGGGCTAGGGCTGGGCTGGGGGCAAGGACGGGGTTTGGGCTGGGGCTGGGCCAGGGCTTGGGCTGGGGGCAAGGATGTGAAGCCCCAAAACAGATAGCTTTCGAGAATGTGAAGCAATTGAAGGAAGCACAAACCACATAGAGCAATAAATCGCTAAGGCCTGGGACACTGTGACAGAAAAAGGAGATAAGTGATAAGGGCTGACGAAGTGAGCATGATTCAGAACCAGAAAGGTCAAGCTGACCCTAACAGCCTTGTCCAGTCAGTAAAACTAAGCCAGGCACACCGGGAATTGACCACCAAGAAGATCCTCAAAAGAGATGTCCCTGCCCACGCTCCACCTACACCACGCCTCTTATGAATATGTATGCAAAGATATGATTATGTATGTGATCTGATGCAATACCACATCCAAAACTGTATAAAAGACATGCTTTTGTTACGGGAAAGGCAGAAATCCATTTAGTGATTTCTCCAACGCGTTGCTAATAAAATACCTCCTGTCTATCTGACTTAAACTGAGTCTCTTAGGCAGTTATTCTTGCCTTTTGGGGCAAAATTCGGCATCATTTTCTGGCGAGCCAGGCAGGAGCCAGACAGGAGATGCAGACCTTAAAGGGTCCTCCCGAGCCGGGGCCGGGGCCGGGACCCTCTGGGCGCCCCTGACGACTTTTTGTCAGAAGAGACCCCCCCCCGGACCAGCGCTCGTTGGTGGACAAAGGGTTACCTGCATCTCCTGCTCCAATCAAGAGGTATTTCAATTGTTTATTGATTTTGGGATAAAGCGCTTTGACTGGGAAACGGGGACCAGACGTGGTCACCTGATGGGAAGGCCCGGGGACGCCCTGGCATAATCCCGTATACAGGGGTTGGAGTCCCCACTGGAAATAGGGGTTGGAGTCCCCACTGGAAACAGGGGTTGGAGTCCCCACTGGAAATTGGGGTTGGAGTCCCCACTGGAAATAGGGTGTATGTTTCTCTTTCATCTTAATGTTGTTACTGTGCTTCTGAGAGAATACATTTGTGTTATACGTTTGTCTAACATTGTTATGTTGTCTGCAAGGATCTCGTAATTTGGTACTCGGTATTTTGTGTTAACTGTAATCTCTTTTGTGTGTAAGAATTTATTGTGATATCATCGGCAAACCGTACCTTGGTTTACAGCTGACATCCTGAAGCTGACTGGTATCGGTACTATACGGTTGGCCAGCAACATCTCGTGGTAAAGCAGTGTACTCTGATAGACTGGAAAGGTAGGAAAGTTTGAATGAATGCGTAAGAGTGGGAGTGGATGAGACGCAGCATCGCTGCGAAGCGAGAGGGAGTCCTGATCCGCATTTCCTGTTCTTCGCGAGAAGCCAGGTCGGAGACGGACAAAGCGATTGGAAATTGTGTATTAGAATATATATTGGCATATAGTGCTTGTGGGAGAAAGAGACTATTCCGGGAACAGCCATGGGAGGGCGACAGAGTAAGGACGTAAATATGAAAACCCCCTGGAAGGACTTGGGAGGGATTCCAGGGGAAGCATAAGTAAAAAGACACTCCTTAAATATGGTCCAAAGCCTAAAGAACGTTGCTGTGATGCATGTAGTATTGGACAGCAGTGTCTCAAGCTAACAAGAAGAGACTCCAAATGGAATTTTGAAGTGGGTTAAGGAGTTAAAAAAAAAAAATCTGTAGGGCTCCTGAAGAATGTAACTGCTGCCGAGAAGAAAATACACCCGGCTGCTGGTTGCACCCCAGCAGGCTGAGGAGGCAGAGTTCACATATACTAGTGGAGCCTAATTTTGATCCTAACCCTATTGGTACATAAGTAGTCCAATCAAAATCAAAAACCACGTTCCCATGTGTGGAATCTTGATCAGACTGGAGAGAAAAGACTTGAACTTGAAAAAAAGCAGTGGTAAATTTTTCTGCTACAGTTGAAATCATGATGAATGCAAGCATAGATGCAATAAAAGCGCAGCAAATTGAAATCAATAGTCTCTCGAAAATATCTACTCAGAATAGATTAGCTTTGGATTTTTTTTATATGTTAAGGAAGGGGGTGTGTGTGTAGTCATACATGTAAGTTATTGTAGTTATGTTAATCTAGATAAACGGGTGGAAACAGATTTACAGGCGATTGTAAACCACAATCAGGTATTACATCAGATTTCTTTGGATGATACTTCTTGTGGATTTAAAGAAATATGGGATAAGTTAACTTCTTGCTTATCGACTATAAATTGCTTAAAAAAAAAATTTGTTTGCAATACCTGTTGGAATAATTGTAATACTGATCTGTGTAATTCATTGTAATTGTTGTTTTAAAATGGTGAGACCTTTAGGTAAAATTGTTTATGCCAATAAGTTACAAGCAAATGATTATGATCCAATTAAGAAGGTTCTGAAATATCTGGAAATTTTAACGTAAATCAATGGTGACAAAAAAAAAAAAAAAAAAAAAAAAAAGAAAAAAAAGAAAAAGGGGGAATTGTGATGAATATACTGGTGATTTGTGTAAGACTTAGAGTGCACTGGGATTAAGGGTCAGGATCTTGTGAGGCCTGTTTAGAGGGTAAAGAGAAAGAAACCTATCTTGCAGACTTGCAAGGACACTGTCTGGTTAATTGGAGACATCACGGCTGAGAAGGAGCTGTCTTAAAGATAAACATTCAGAACTAGGAATTTGTTTTCTTCAGATAAGAAGCCTGCACAATTGAGCATGTGTGAAAGTGGATGCTTTGACCCTTACCACACTGAATGTAGGGAGAAGGGATTTATATGTTATCTCACCAGTTCGCTATAATTTTACACCTAGAGGGAAAATCAAAATTCATAACAAAACAACATGCATTTTCATTTTCAATTACATCAACAAATGGTACCAATAAGAGATCAGTATTACTAGGATGAGCAAAAACACATTATTATGGGTACTGCAGAGGACTTTGTGAAGCTCGCTGACTATACAGGGGAACTAAGTGGAGACATTGCACTCGCTATCCAATGCTCTCAGACACAACAATGGGTACAATCAGTAGCGGCAGGAATAATGAGAGAGGGAATGTCAAGTACATTACCTCAAGAAATAAGGGAAACAATATTAAAGGACAATCACACTACACAATTTGAGAAGGACCACCAAGCCTGGTGGCAATTAGTAAATTTCACTTATGAGCCTCAACGAGATCACATTGAAGCCCATGTCCTCACCATCAGTACGGCAGAAGAAAGAGCTATCTTTCCTATCCTCACTCTAGGGACAATACATCAACGTGTCATTGTCAGACCAATAGACCACAATGTCTGGGCCAGTTATGATTATACCAAAAATAGGTGGCAATCAGTTAGCACAGAGGCATGTATTCCTAGAGGACAATTAGGCTATGTTTGCGAAAACGCTGTAGTAGAAGCAGAAGATTTATGCTTAGATGTCAAAAATAGTGTATGTACCTTTGAAATGCTTTCACATAATAGAACACAATCACAAGTTTACTATATAGGGAATGGGTGTGCTTGCGTGAGGACAGCTTGTGACAACGTCACTATAGATAATCGCCAAGAGGAGACTAACAATACTAACTTCTGTGTGTGCAACTTCACCAAAATAGTGGGTCGTGATTTTCACTATACTGTCCCAATAAATACTCAACAGCTAATTAACGCAGATTTTAATCTATATCAAGAGATACCGAAATTACAAATAGGGATGGACGTCAAAATTCTTAAAGCGATGCTCGCACATCCTAAAGTGAAGAAATTGGTGCAACAGGTGAATCAAACGACTAAACGAATGGTATGGCAGGTAGAACATAATTCAGAAAAATAACAGATGTCCTGACCAAAGTAGAACAAGTAGGCCAGCATCATTGGTGGGACATCTTTACAGGATACTCCCCAACAGCTACACAGGTCTTCAACTATCTGGTGCACCCAATACTAATAGTAATTGTAGTTCTGTTACTATACAATACTATACAACCTGATCTACATACTTAAACTATCTCAATATTTCAACATATAGAGACTTATATCAATGTCTCAGTCCTCTCTTAAAGTTTTCTTTCTGCTCCTGTAGATGTCATTTGGGAATATTCAAGACAGAAGCAGGATATTCTGTACCAATGGTCCTGTGCGAATGGGCCCAAGTGCCACTGCACGAGCTATCTCTTGTTTGATCTGTTCGAAAGCTTGTTGCTGCTCACTACCCCATTCAAATTGATTCTTCTTTCGAGTTACTCGATAGAGAGGGCTGACAAGCTGACTGTAGCCTGGAACATGCATCTTCCAGAACCCTACAAGGCCTAGAAAGGATTGTGTCTCTTTCTTGTTGGACGGTGGAGACATGGCTGTTATCTTGTTGACCACATCCATAGGTACATGACGGCGTCCATCCTGCCACTTTATTCCCAAGAACTGAATTTCTTGCGCAGGTCCTTTGACTTTGCTTTTCTTTATAGCAAACCCAGCCTTTAAGAGTATTTGAATGATTTTTTCTCCCTTCTCGAACACTTCCTTTGCTTTATCGCCCCACACAATGATGTCATCAATGTACTGGAGATGTTCAGGGGCCTCACCCTTTTCCAGTTCACTCTGAATTAGTCCATGACAAATGGTGGAGCTATGCTTCCACCCCTGGGGCAATCGATTCCACGTGTATTGAACACCCCTCCAGGTGAAAGCAAATTGTGGCCTGCACTCTGCTGCCAATGGGATTGAGAAGAACGCATTGGCGATGTCAATAGTAGCGTACCATTTAGCTGCCTTTGACTCCAGCTCATACTGGAGCTCTAGCATGTCTGGTACAGCAGCACTCAGTGGTGGTGTCACTTCATTCAGGCCACGATAGTCCACAGTTAATCTCCATCCTCCATCAGATTTTGGCACTGGCCATATGGGGCTGTTAAAAGGTGAGTGTGTTTTGCTGATCACTCCTTGGATCTCCAGCTGGTGAATCAGTTCATGAATGGGACCCAGGGAGTCTCGGTTTGTACGATACTGCCGTCGATGCACTGTTCTAGTAGCAATTGGCACCTGTTGTTCTTCAACCTGTAGCAATCCCACAACGAAAGGACTTTCTGAAAGGCCAGGCAGGGTAGACAGCTGTCTGATCTTCTCTGTATTCACCGTGGCCACACCAAAAACCCATCTATAACCCTTTGAATCCTTGAAGTACCCCCTCTTGAGATAATCAATACCAAGAATGCAAGGGGCTTCTGGTCCAGTCACAATGGGATGTCTTTCCCACTTGTCCCCTGTTAGGCTCACATCAGCTTCTAATACAGACAGCTCTTGGCAGCCTCCTGTCACTCCAGAAATCCAAAGAGATTCAGCACCTCTATGCCCTGATGGCATCAATGTACACTGCGCCCCTGTGTCTACCAGCGCCTTGTATTTCTGTGGCTTTGATGTGCCAGGCCATCGAATCCACACAGTCCAATATACTCTGTCATCCCTCTCCTCCTCCTGGCCGAAGGCAGGGACCCTCTACTCCTGGTCCTCATCAGAGCATTCACTGTCTGATCTGGGTAGTACCTGGCCAGAGGTCCCCTCATCGGGATCAAGGGGTGTAACCTCAATTCTTCTCCTGAGAGATCGTTGATTACTTTCCTGGCTCTTTACAGCAGATACCTTTGCTGTTTTCTTAAATGATCCCTTTTTAGTTGTTGTTTTTCCTTTCAGTTCACGTACCCGAGCTTCCAGTTTATAAGTGGGTTCACCATCCCACTTCCTCATGTCCTCCCCCTGGTCACGAAGGAAAAACCAGAGTATTCCACGTGGTGTGCGTCTAGGGCTCCCTCTCTCTCCGATTGAGGCAGGAGGGGACAGATTTCTTGGAGTAGACCTGGTCAATGAGGCACTGGCGCGTGGAGATGAGTTAGTACAGAGGTTATCTTCAAAATTCTGGAGCCAGGCTGACACAATCTCCACAGACCGTGCGTCCTCATCCAAATAGTACATCATTGCTAGGCTGTTAGAATACGATGCTGGAGCGCCTTGGATCACTTTCCTCCACATGGCCCGTGTGCATGGGACATCTTCTGGATCTGTGGAGACACTTTGATCATCTAAATCACTATAGATAACTTCCAACACTGCTAATTCTCTTATTGGATTCCTTCATCTGCTGTATTCCACTTCCCTGGAGAACTCATAAGGTCCTCCTTGCATGGGTACCTGGCCCTCACACTTAGCAGGAGTCGTCTCCAGAGGCTGCATATGCCTGTCTCCTTTGCAATGCCTTTCTCAATACCTCTGTTTCTAGCAATGGGTCCCAATTGTTGGGCCTCTTTGCCTTCCAGCAGTTGGCTGTCAGCCCCATTATCCCAGCACCGGAGCAGCCAAGCAGCAATTTGCTCTCCTGGCTGGCGACTATAATCCTTGCGTATGTCTCTCAGTTCTGCTGAGGTCAAGGACCGAGTAGTCTCTGCCTCTTGTCTAATCTCACTCACATCCTCTGATCTCCCACTTGATGGACCAGCCTCTTGATCATAATCCTCCTCATCCCTTATCAATCGATGAGAGGGACCTGTTGACCTCCTTGTCCACTGCTTCTTTTTTACAACTGGGGCAATCTCTCTGGTTGCTGTCTGGGTCCCCATCTCCACCACGGTGTCCTCAGGTAGTGTTTGGGTGCCTGCCTCAGCCATAGTCCTCATAGAGTATTGAACTGTGGCTCGGTAAGCACAGGCCAGGCCCCAGTAAAGTGCAAGAAGTTGTTTGTTCTCATTGGGATAAGCGAGGCACCCTTCTATCAGATGGCGAGTTAGTTTAGTAGGATCGCTCGCCTCTTCTGGGGTAAAGTCCCAGGCTATGGGAGGTGATAACCATCCTAGGAATCTGCCCAAATCCTTCCACACACCCTGCCACCCAGGGACTGAGCGCTTCAAGTCACACTTCAATATATCCCCACCCGAAGACTGTCTCTTCTCATGCCATGATGGAATCAAACTCCACAAAACCCGTAACATGCCAGTAATGTTGATTAGCAGCACTAGGGAGCTCACATATGGATGGATCAAAATTTTGGGGGCCTGCATAATAAAATTCTCTACACTCATTTCAGGTGGGGAGACAGAAATGATGATCTCTCTAGCATAGCTCCCACAGAACAGCAGCCCTACAAACAGGAGAAAGAGACACATAGACGTTATTTGCTTCGGCATGTTCCTAAACAAATGAAGTATTTCCAAAACAAAGCAGAAATTATCAGCAAGCCAGGTGACCAGCACAGAAGCCTGTATCATAAGCAAGCTTATATAAAAAAAAAACTGCAGAAACTACAGCTATGTTATATTTTCGATTTCCCGGCCAATGCACCAAAAAAGGACTGTGGTGGTTTGGCTCTGGCCTGGAGGCCAGATACCCACCAAGCCGCTCTATCACTCCCCCTCTTAAGTGAACAGGAGAAGAAGGGAAAGAAAATATAACAGAAGCCGGGGATAAGATAGGAGCAATTTAATAACACTAATAAGCAAACAGCAAATAGACCGCGCGGAAGCAAAGAAAGAAGAGAGAGAGATGTTAATCTCTACTTCCCATCAGCAGGACGGTGGTCGGTCTCGGGAAGCAGGGCTCTCTAAGCTTGGTGGTTCCTTGGGAGGATAAACGCCATGGACGAATCCCCAACACTTCCTTCTTTCACGTCCTTCTTATACCTGAGCTGATGTCAGATGGTATGGAATACCTCTTTGGCCAGTCTGAGTCAGCTGGCTCAGTTGTGTCCCCTCCCAAGATCCTGCCCACCCCTCCATGTACTCCTGGGGCAGGGAAATGTTGAAAGGACACAGCTCGGATACTGAATTCAGCCGTAGCCAAAACACTGCTGTGTTATCAACTGCTGCTGCAAAAAAACCACAGCACTAAAATGATGCTGTGAGGAGAATTAACTCCACCTCAGTTCAACCCAATACAATCTAACCCTAACCCTTCCCCCACCTTTATTCTCTAGAATGTAAAGGGGTTGGGGGCAGATCCTCTGCCCACCTCAACCATCCTCTGCTACCAAGAATGTGCTGGGTTGAGGCAGCCCCCTTCCCCACCCCTGGCAACAATAAACACTCAGACAAACGGATTGCAAAAGTGATGGAAAGTTTAAACAGAAAGCAGTGAACTTTTACAGAAAAGCAAAAGCAGAGTGACAAAGAAAAATCCCAAAGCAGACCCAGAGAGATCCCATCCCCACCTGAGGGTACATCCGAGACCCCCAGGGCTCCTTCTTCCCCCTCCCACTGCTAGGCTAGTCTCAGTTGGCCAGATCTGAGACTGCCCATCCCCCCGTGGCCTTGGGCCTAGCCAGGCCCAAAGCCAGGAGACATCTCCCCAGTTACCGGCTGACGGAGGAGGAAGAAAAGAGATAGTGCTAGACTCCGCACTGGATCTTATACTGGTGCAAAGGATTGTGGTATGAAATACTACATAATTTCCTGTGTCCACCCCTCTGGGCTGGACTTCTGGACACAGGAAGTAAACATTGCAGGGGGGGCACCCAGCTCAAACTGTAACAGACTGGGTCTGGATCCAGGGCTGGGGCTGGGCAGGGCTGGGGCTGGGCTGCGGCAGGGCTGGGGCTGTGGCTGAGGCTGGGCTGGGGCTGGGACGGGGCAGGGCTGGGCTGGGGCAGGGCTGGGGCCGGGCTGGGGCTGGGTTCGGTTCAGGGCTGGGGCTGGGGCAGGGCTGGGCTGGGGCCGAGGATGGGGCCGTGAGTGGGGCTGGGGCTGGGGCTGGGCCGGGGCAGGGCTGGGCCTGGGCTGGGGATGAGGCTGGGGTGGGGCTGGGGACGGGTCCAGGGCAGGGGCTGGGCTGGGGCTGGGGCTAGGCTGGGTCAAGGGCTGGGGCTGTGCTGGTGCTGTGCTGGGGGTGGGCTGGGGACTAGGGCTGGGGCAGGGCTGACACAGGGCTGGGGCTGGGCTGGGGGCAGGGGCTGGGGCCTGGGGTAGGGCTGGGACTGAGGTTGGGGCTGGGGCTGGGGCTGGGCTGTGGCCGAGCTAGGGCTGGGCTGAGGGCAGGGCTGGGCTAGGGCTGGGCTTCCGGCAGGGCTGGGGCCGGGGCTGAGGATGGGCTGGGGTCTGGGCTGGGCCTGGGAGAGGGCTGGGCCCGAGGCTGCGGAAGGGCTGGGGTAGGGCTGGGGCTGGGGCTGGGCTGCGGCCGAGGCTGGGGCAGGGCTGGGGTAGGGCTGGGGCTGGGGCTGGGCTGGGGCTTGGGCTGGGGCAGGGCTGGTCCTGGGCTGGGACCAGGACTGGGCTGGGGCAGAGACTAGGGCAGGGCTGGGGCTGGGGCTGGGACTGGGGCCGGGCTAGGGCTGGGCTGGGGGCAAGGATGGGGCTGGGCCTGGGGCTGGGCTGGGCTGGGGCTGGGGCTGGGGCAGTGCTAGGTTAGGGCTGGGCTGAGGCCGGGGCTGGGGCTGGGACTGGGGCAGGGCAGGGATGGGCTAGGGCTGGGGCTGGGACAGGGCTGAGCTAGGGATGGGCTGGGGCCGGGGATGGGGCCGGGGGTGGGGCTGGGGCTGGGGCTGGACTAGGCCAGGGCTGGTGCAGGGCTGGTGCAGGGCTGAGACTGGGGCTGGGCTGGGGGCAGGGCTGGGGCTGGCGGTGGCTGGGGCTGGGCTAGGGCTGGGCTGGGGCTGGGCTGGGGCTGTGACTGGGTCCAGGGCAGGGGCTGGACTGGGGCTGGGCCTAGGCTGGGGCAAGGCTGGGGCTGGGCTGGGGCTGGGGCTGGGTCCAGGGTGGGGCTGTGTCCAGGGCTGGGGCAGGACTGGGGCCGGGCTGGGGCTGGGGCTGGGACTGGGTCCAGGGCTGGGGCTGGCTTCAGGGCTGGGCTGGGGCTGGGTCCAGGGCTGTGGCTGGGCTGTGGCTGGATCTGGGCTGGGGCTGAGGGTGGGGCTGGGGCTGGGCTAGGGCGGGGCTGGTGCAGGGTTGGTGCAGGGCTGGGACTGGGGCTGGGCTGGGGGCAGGGCTGGGGCTGGCGGTGGCTGGGGCTGTGCTAGGGCTGGGATGGGGCTGGGTCCAGGACAGGGGCTGGGCTGGGTCTGGGGCTGGGCCGGGGCAGGGCTGGGGCTGGGGTTGGGGCTGGGCTGGGGCAGGGCTGGGGCTGGGGCTGGGCTGGGGGCAGGGCTGGGGCTGGGGCTGTGGCTGGGGCTGCGGCTGGGGCTGGGATGGGGCTGGGTCCAGGACAGGGGCTGGGCTGGGGCTGGGGCTGGGCCGGGGCAGGGCTGGGGCTGGGGTTGGGGCTGGGGTGGGGCAGGGCTGGGGCTGGGCAGGGGATGACGCTGGGGTGGGGCTGGGGCTGGGTGCAGGGCAGGGTTAGGGCTGGGGCTGGGCTGGGCAGGGCTGGGGCTGGGCATGGACCGGGACTGGGCAGGGGTAGGGTTGGGGCAGGGGCTGGGCTGGGGACGAGGGTGGGGCAGGGCTGGGGCTGGGCATGGACCGGGACTGGGCAGGGGTAGGGCTGGGGCAGGGGCTGGGCTGGGGACGAGGGTGGGGCAGGGCTGGGGCTGGGCATGGACCGGGACTGGCCAGGGGTAGGGCCGGGGCTGTGGGCTGGGCTGGGGCTGGGGTTGGGCTGTGGCAGGGCTGGGGCTGGGGTTGGGCTGGGGCTGGGGCAGGGGCTGGGTCTGGGGCCGGGGCTTCGACTGGGGCTGGGTCCAGGGCTGGGGCTGGGCTGTGGCTGTGGCTGGGCTTGGGCTGGGTCCAGGGCAGGGGCTGGGCTGGGGCTGGGTTCGGTGCAGGGCTGGGGCTGGGCAGGGCTGGCGCTGGGGCAGGGCTAGGCCTGGGCTGTGGATGAGGCTGGGCTGGGGCTGGGGCTGGGTCCAGGGCTGGGGCTGGGCTGGGGCTGGGACTGGGGCAGGGCTAGGGCTGGGCTGGGGGTAAGGATGGGGTTTGGGCTGGGGTTGGGTTGGTGCAGGGCTGGGGCTGGGGCTGGAACCAAGGCTTGGGCACGGCTGGGGCTGGGGCTGGATCCAGGGCTGGGGCAGGAGCCAGGGCTGGGGCAGGGCTGAGGTCAGGCCTGGGGCTGCGGCTGGGGCAGGGCTTTGGCTAGGCTGGGGCTGGGCCTGGGGCTGGGCTGTGGCTGGGGCTGGGGACAGGGCTGGGGCTGGAGGCTGGGATGGGGCAGGACTGGGACTGGGGCAGGGGCACGGGCCGAGGCTGAGGACAGGGCTAGGGCTGGGGCTAGGGCAGGGCCTGGGCCAGGCTGGGGCTGGGTTCGGCTCAGGGGTGGGGCTTGGTCCAGGGCTGGGGCTGGTCCAGGGCTGGGCCTGGGCTAGGGCAGGGCTGTGGCTGGGGCTGGGCTGGGGCTGGGTCCAGGGCTGTGGCTGGGCTGTGGCTGGAGCTGGGCTGGGGCTGAGGGTGGGGCTGGGGCTGGGCTAGGGCTGGGCTGGGGCGGGGGCTGCGACTGGGTCTGGATCCAGGGCTGGGGCTGGGCTGTGGCTGGGGCTGGGCTGGGGCAGGGCTGGGGCTGGGGCTGGGGGTGGGCTGGGACTGGGCAGGGGCAGGGGCTGGACTGGGGCTGGGGCTAGGCTGGTCAGGGCTGGGGCTGGGCTGGGGCTGGGGCTGGGGCTGGGTCCAGGGTGGGGCTGTGTCCAGGGCTGGGGCAGGACTGGGTCCGGGCTGGGGCTGGGGTTGGGCTGAGGGCAGGGCTGGGGCAGGGCTGGGGATGGGGCTATGCTGGGGCTGGGTCCAGGGCTGTGGCTGGGCTGTGGCTGGAGCTGGGCTGGGGCTGAGGGTGGGGCTGGGGCTGGGCTAGGGCTGGGCTGGGCCTGGGGCTGCGACTGGGGCTGCGTCCAGGGCTGGGGCTGGGCTGTGGCTGGGGCTGGGCTGGGGCAGGGCTGGGGCTGTGGCTGGGGCTGGGCTGGGGCTGGGTCCAGGGCAGGGGCTGGGCTGGAACTGGGGCTGGGCCAGGGCAGGGCTGGGGCAGGGGCTGGGCTGGGGCCGAGGGTGGGGCTGGGGCTGTGGCTGTGGCTGAGGGCATTGCTGGGCTAGGGCTGGGGCTGGGGCAGGGGCCGGGGCTGGGGACAGGGTTGGGGCCAAAGCTGGGGCAGGGCTAGGGCTGGGGCAGGAGCAGGGCTGGGGCAGGGCTGGAACTGGGGCTGGGCTGGGGGCAAGGTTGGGGCTGGGCTGGTGGCGAGGGTGGGGCTGGGGCTGGGGCTGCGGACAGGGCTGGGGCTAGGGCTGAGGTAGGGTTAGGGCTGGGGCTGGACTGGGACCAGGGCTGGGGGAGGACTAGGCTTGAGGCTGGGCCTTGGGCTGGGGCTGGGTTGGCGCAGGGCTGGGGCTGGGGATGGAACCAAGGCTTGGGCCGGGCCGGGGCTGGGGCTGGATCCAGGGTTGGGGCAGGAGCCAGGGCTGGGGCAGGGCTGAGGTCAGGCCTGGGGCTGCGGCTGGGGCAGGGCCTGGGACTGGGCTGTGGCTGGGGCTGGGGACAGGGCTGGGGCCAGGCTGGGGCTGGGGCTGGGCTGAGGGCAGGGCTGGGGCTGGGCTGTGGCTGGGCTGGGACCAGGACTGGGCTGGGGCAGGGACTGGGGCAGGGCTTGGGCTGGGGCTGGGGTTGGGGCTGGGATGGGGAAGGGCTGGGGCTGGGGCTGGGGCTGGGGCTGGGGCTGGGGCTTGGGCTGGGGCTGGGTCTGGGGCTGGGTCTGGGGCTTGGGCTGGGGCTGGGGCTGGGGCTGGGGCTGGGGTTGGGGCTGGGATGGGGAAGGGCTGGGGCTGGGATGGGGAAGGGCTGGGGCTGGGTCTGGGGCTGGGTCTGGGGCTTGGGCTGGGGCTGGGGCTAGGCTGGGGCCGAGGGCGGGGCTGGGGCAGGGCGGGGTCTGGGGCTGGAACCAAGTCTTGGGCAGGGCTGGGGCTGGGGCTGGGGCTGGGCAGGGCTGGGGCTGGGCATCGACCGGGACTGGGCAGGGGTAGGACTGGGGCAGGGGCTGGGCTGGGGACGAGGGTGGGGCAGGGCTGGGGCTGGGCATGGACCGAGACTGGGCAGGGGTAGGGCCAGGGCTGGGGGCTGGGCTGGGGCTGGGGTTGGGCTGGGGCAGGGCTGGGGCTGGGGTTGGGCTTGGTCCAGGGCTGGGGCTGGGTTAGGGCTGGGGCTGGGCTGTGGCTGTGGCTGGGCTGGGGCAGGCCTGGGGCAGGGGCTGGGGCTAGGCTGGGGCTGGGTCCATGGCAGGGGCTGGGCTGGGGCCGAGTGTGGGGCTGGGGCAGGGCTGGGGCTGGGACAGGAACCAATTCCTGGGCAGGGCTGGGGCTGGGGCTGGGCTGGGGCCGAGGGTGGGGCTGGGGCAGGGCTGGGGCTGGGGCAGGAACCAAGTCTTGGGCAGAGCTGGGGCTGGGGCCGGGGCTGGGGCTGGGGCTGGGGCTGGGCATGGACCGGGACTAGGCAGGGGTAGGGCTGGGGCAGGGTCTGGGCTGGGGACGAGTGTGGGGCTGGGGCAGGGCTGGTGCTGGGGCTGGAACCAAGTCTTGGGCAGGGCTGGGGCTGGGGCTGGGACAGGGCTGGGGCCGGGGCTGGTGTTGGGCTGGGGCTGGGGCTGGGTCCAGGGCTGGGGCTGGGCTGGGGCAGGGGCTGGGGATGAGGCTGGGGTGTGGCTGGGGCTGGGTCCAGGGCAGGGGCTGGGCTGGGGCTGCGGCTAGGATGGGGCAGGGCTGGGGCTGGGCTGGGGCTGGGGCTGGGTCCAGGGTGGGGGTGGGGTTGGGGCTGGGTCCAGCGTGTGGCTGGGGCTGGGCTGGGGGCAGGGCTGGGGTAGGGTGGTGGCTGGGACTGGGTCCAGGGCAGGGGCTGGACTGGGGCTGGGGCGGGGACTGGGACAGGTCTGGGGCTGGGGCTGGAGCCAGGGCTGGGGCTGGTCGGTGGCTGGGGCTGGGCTGTGGCTGGGGCTCGGGACAGGGCTGGGGCCACGCTGGGTCTGGGGCTGGGCTGAGGGCAGGGCTGGGGCTGGGGGCTGGGTTGGGGTAGGACTGGGACTGGGGCAGGGGCACGGGCCGAGGCTGGGGACAGGGCTAGGGCTGGAGCTAGGGCAGGGCTGGGGCCAGGCTGGGGCTGGGTTTGGCTCAGGGCTGGGGCGTGGTCCAGGGCTGGGGCTGGGCTGAGGGCACGGCTGGGCTAGGCCTGGGGCTGGGGCAGGTCTAGGTTAGGGCTGGGCTGAGGCCGGGGCTGGGGCTGGGACTGGGGTTGGGCTGGGGCAGGGCAGGGGCTGGGCTAGGGATGGGGCTGGGGACAGGGCTGGGGCTGGGCTGGGGACAGGGCTGGGGCTGAGGGCTGGGCTGAGGGTGGGGCTGGGGCCGGGGCAGTGTCAGGGCTGGGGCCGGGCTGGGGCTGGGGCTGGGCTGAGGGCAGGGCTGGGGCAGGGCTGGGGATGGGGGCTGGGATGGGGCAGGACTGGGGCTGGGGCTGGAACCAAGGTTCGGGCAGGGCTGGGGCTGGAGGCTGGGGCCGAGGCTGGGCTGGGGCTGGGCTGGGGCTAGGGCTGGGCTGGGGCTGGGGCAAGGGTGGGCTGGTGGCTGGGCAGGGCTGGGGCAGGGCTGGGGTGGGCTGGGGCTGAGCTGGCGGCAGGGCTGGGCTGGGGCTTGGGCAGGGGATGGGCTGGGACTAGGGCTGGGGCTGTGCTGGTGCTGTGCTGGGAGTGGGCTGGGGACTAGGGCTGGGGCTGGACTGGGGCCAGGTCTGGGGCTGGAGGCTGGGGCCGGGGCTGTACTGGGACTGGGCTGGAACTAGGGCCGGGGCTGGAACTGGGGCTGGGGCTGGGCTGGGGCTGGGGCTGGGGCTGGAACCAAGGCTTGGGCAGGGCTGGAGCTGGGCTCGGGCCGGGGCTGGGGCTGGGCTGGGGTTGGGGCAGGGCTGGGGACAGGGCTGGGGCCAGAGCTGGGGCAGGACTGGGGCCGGGGGGGGGGCTGGGGCTCGGGCAGGGCTGGGCCTGGGCTGGGGATGAGGCTGGGTTGGGGCTGGGGCTGGGTCCAGGGCAGGGCTGGGGCTGGGCCTGGGGCTAGGCTGGGGCAGGGCTGGGGCAGGGCTGGGGCTGGGGCTGGGTCCAGGGTGGGGCTGGGGCTGGGCTGGGGCAGGGCTGGGGCTGGGCGGTGGCTGGGGCTGGGCTGGGGCTGGGGCTGTGTCCAAGGGCGGTCTGTGGCTGGGGCTGGGGCAGGACTGGGGCCGGGCTGGGCTGGGGCTGGGTCCAGGGCAGGGGCTGGACTGGGACTGGGGCTAGGCTGGGGCAGGGCTGGGGCTGGGGTGTGGCTGTGGCTGGGTCCAGGGTGGGGCTGTGTCCAGGGCTGGGGCAGGACTGGGGCCGGGCTGGGGCTGGGGCTGGGCTGAGGGTAGTGCTGGGGCAGGGCTGGGGATGGGGCTGGGCTGGGGCTGGGTCCAGGGCTGTGGCTGGGCTGTGGGTGGAGCTGGGCTGGGGCTGAGGGTGGGGTTGGGTCTGGGCTAGGGCTGGGCTGGGGCCCGGGCTGCGACTGGGGCTGGGTCCAGGGCTGGGGCTGGGCTGTGGGTGGAGCTGGGCTGGGGCAGGGCTGGGGCTGGGGCTGGGGCTGGGCTGGGGCTGAGGGTGGGGCTGGGGCTGGGCTAGGGCTGGGCTGGGGCCGGGGCTGCGACTGAGGCTGGGTCCAGGGCTGGGACTGGGCTGTGTCTAGGGCTGGGCCAGGGCAGGGCTGGGGCAGGGGCTGGGCTGAGGCCGAGCGTGGGGCTGGGGCTGGGGCTGGGGACAGGGCTGGGGACAGGGCTGGGGCCAGAGCTGGGGCAGGGCTGGGGCCGGGCTGGGGCTGGGTTCGGTGCAGGGCTGGGACAGGGCGGGGGCTACGGCTGGGCTGGGACCAGGGATGGGTCTGGGGGTGGGGCTGGGCTGGGGCTGGGGCTGGGGGCAGGGATGGAGCTGAGTCTGGGCTAGGGGCTGGGCCAAGGATGGGGCCAGAGGTCGGGCTGGGGCTGGGCTAGGGACTGGAGGCTGGGCTGGGGCAAGGCTGAGCCTGGTTTCTGGGGCAGGGCTGGGGTGGGGCAGGGCTGGTGTAGGGCAGGGCTGGGCTGAGGCCGAGGGTGGGGCTGGGGCTGGGACTGGGGCAGGACTGCGGCCGGGGCTGGGGCTGGGCTGGGGGCAGGGCTGGGGCAGGGGCTGGGGCTGGGGACAGGGCTAGGGCTGGGCTGTGGCTGTGGCTGGGCTGGGGCTGGGCTGAGGGCAGGGCTGGGGCAGCGCTGGGGCTGGGGCTGGGGCTGGGGCTGGGGCCGGGCTGGGGCTGGGTTCGGTGCAGGGCTGGAGCTGGTGCAGGGCTGGGGCCAAGGTTGGGGCGGGGCTGGGGCTGGGGCTGGGGCAGGACTGTGGCTGGGGCTGAGGCTGGGCTGGGGGCAGGGCTTGGGCAGGGGCTTGGGCTGGGAACAGGGCTAGGGCCGGAGCTGGGGCAGGCCTGGGGCCGGGCTGGGGCTGGCTTCAGGGTTGGGCTGGGGCTGGGTCCAGGGCTGGGGCTGGGCTGTGGCTGGGGCTGGGGCTGGGGCCGCGCTGGGGCTGGGTTCGGTGCAGGGCTGGAGCTGGTGCAGGGCTGGGGCCAAGGTTGGGGCGGGGCTGGGGCAGAGCTAGGCTGGAGGCTGGGCCTTGGGCTGAGGCTGGGGATGGGGCAGGGCTGGGGCCGGGCTGGGGCTGGGGCTGGGGCTGGGGTCAGGGCTGGAACCAAGTCTTGGGCAGGGCTGGGGCTGGGGCTGGGGCTGGGGCTGAGGGCAGGGCTGGGCTAGGGCTGGGCTGGGCCTGAGGCTGGGGCAGGGCTGGGGTAGGGCTGGGGCCAGGGTTGGGGCCGGGGCTGGGCCTTGGGCAGGACTAGGCTTGAGGCTGGGCCTTGGGACGGGGCTGGGTTGGGGCTGGGGCAGGAGCCAGGGCTGGGGCAGGGCTGGGGCTGGGCCTGGGGCTGGGGCTGGGGCTGGGGCCGGATTAGGGCTGAGCTGGGGCTGGGTCAGGGGCGGGGACTGGGACAGGGCTAGGGCTGGAGCTGGGACAGGGCTGGGGCCAGGCTGAGGCTGGCTTCGGGTCATGGCTGGGGCTGGGTCCAGGGCTGGGGCTGGGCTGAGGGTAGGGCTGGGCTAGGGTTGGGACTGGGGCAGGGCTAGGTTAGGGCTGGGGCAGGGCTTGGGCTGGGGCTGGGCTGGGGCTGCGGGTGGGGCTAGGCTGGGGTCTGGGCTGGGCCTGGGGCAAAGCTGGGCCCGAGGCTGGGGCAGGGCTGGGGTAGGGCTGGGGCCGGGGCTGGGGCCGGGGCTGGGAGCAGGGCTGGGACTGAGGTTGGGGCCGGGGCTGAGGCTGGGCTGGGGCTGGGGCAGTGCTGGGGCTGGGGACAGGTCTGGGACCGGGGCTGGGGCCGGGGCTGGGGCCGGGGCTGGAGGCTGGGCTGGGGCCGGGGTTGGGGCCGGGGCTGGGGCCAGGGTTTGGGCTGGGCTGTGGTCTGGGGCCTGTGCAGGGCTGGGGCAGGGCTGTGGCCAGACTGGGGCCGGGGCTGGGGGTGGGCTGGGGCTGGGGCCGGTGCTGGGGCAGGGCTGGGGCCGGGGCTCGGGCTGGGGCTAGGGGCAGGGCTGGGGCAGGGTTGGGCTGGGGGCTGGGCTAGGGCTGGGGCTGGGGTCTGGGGCCGGTGCAGGGCTGGGGCAGGGCTGGGGCCAGACTGGGGCCGAGGCTGGGGCCAGGGCTGGAGGCAGGGGCAGGGCTGGGGCAGGGCTGCGGGCTGGAGTCGGGGCTGGGGACTGGGATGGGGCTGAGGCAGGAGGCTGTGCTGGGGCTGAACAGGGGCTGGGGCTGGGGCCTGGGCTGGGGTAGGGATGGGGCAGGGCTGGGGCTGGGCTGGAGGCTGGGGCTGGGGGCAGGGTTGAGGCTGGGGCTGGGGGCAGGGTTGTGGCTGGGCTGGGACCTGGGGACAGACTGCGGCCGGGGATGAGGGAGGGGCTGGGGGATGGGCTGGCTCTGGGGCAGGGCTGTGGCAAGGCTGGGGTCGGGGCTGGGGGCTGAGCTGGCACTGGGCCAAGGCTGGGGCTGAGGCTGGGGCTGGGGGCTGGGAAATGATGAGGCTGGGGCAGGGCTGGGGCTGCGTTGGGGGCAGGGCTGGGGCTGGGCTGGGGCTGGTGCAGGGCTGGGGCCGGGGTCTGGGGCAGGACTGGGGCAGCACTGGGCTGGGGGCCGGGCTGGGGCTAGGGCACAACTGGGCTGGGGATAGGGATGGGGCTGGGGCAGGGCTGGGGCAGGGGCTGGGGCTGGGGCTGGGCTGGGACTGGGCTGGGGTCAGAGCTGGGGCTGGGCTGGGGCTGGGGCTGGGCAGGGGTCAGAGCTGGGGCTGCGCTGGGGGCAGGGCTGGTGATGGGCTGGGGACAGGGTTAGTGCTGAGCTGGGGCCGGGGCTGGGGCTGGGCTGGGGCTGGGCTGGGGGCAGGGATGGGGATGGGGTTGGGCTGGGGCAGGACTGGGGCAGGGCTGGGACCGGGGCTGGGCTGGGGTAGGGCTGGGGCAGGGCTGGGGCTGGGGCTGGGGCTGGGGCAGGGCTGGGGCTGGGCTGGGACCGGGGCTGGGCTGGGGCCAGGGCTGGGCCAGGACTGGGGCAGGGCTGGGGCCGGGGCTGGGCCAGGACTGGGGCAGGGCTGGGGTCTGAGCTGGGGCTGGGGCTGGGGCTGGGGTTGGGCTGAGGGTAGGGCTGGGATACGGCTGGGGCTGGGGCGGGGCTGGGCTAGGGCTGGGGCTGGGTCCAGGGCTGGGGCTGGGCTGTGGCTGTGGCTGGGCTGGGGCAGGGCTGGGGCTGGGTTCGGGGCACGGCTGGTGCCGGGTCTAGGGCTGGAGCTGGGCTGAGGGTAGGGCTGGGGAAGGGCTGGGGATGGGGGCTGGGATGGAGCAGGACTGGGGCTGGGGTAGGGGCCGGGGCTGGGGACAGGGCTAGGGCCGGAGCTGGGGCAGGGCTGGGGCCGGGCTGGGGCTGGGTTTGGGGCACGGCTGGTGCCGGGTCTAGGGCTGGGGCTGGGCTGAGGGTAGGGCTGGGCTAGGGCTGGGGCTGGGGCAGGGCTGGGCTAGGGCTGGGCTGGGGCCGGGGCTAGGGCTGGGGCTGGGTCCAGGGCTGGGGCTGGGCTGTGGTAGGGCTGGGGCTGGGGCTGGGCTGGGGCTGAGGGTGGGGCTAGGCTGTGGGCTGGGGTCTGGGCCTGGGGCAGGGCTGGGGTAGGGCTGGGGCTGGGGCTGGGGCCGGGGCTGGGGCAGGGCTGGGCTGGGGATAGGGCTGGGGCTGGGGAAGTTCTGGGGCAGGGGCTGGGATTGGTGCTGGGCTGGGACTGGGCTGGGGTCAGAGCTGGAGCGGGGCTGGGGCTGGGGCTGGGCAGGAGGCAGGGATGGGGCAGGGCTGGGGCCAGTCTGGGGCTGGGCTGAGGGCAGGGCTGGGCTCGGGCTGGGGCTGGGGCATGGCTGGGGCTGGGGCTGGCCCTGGGGCAGGGCTGGTGCTGGGCTGGGGGCAGGGCTGGGCTAGCGCTGGGCTGGGGCTGGGGCTGGGGCTGGGGCTGGGGCTGGGTTGGGGCCAGGGCTGTTGCAGGACTAGGCTGGAGGCTGGGTAGGGCTGGGCAGGGCAAGGCAGGGCAACGCAAGGCAGGGGAAGGCAGGGCTGGGCAAGGCAAGGCAGGGCAGGGCAGTGCAGGGCAGGGCAGGGCAGGTCAAGGCTGGGCAGGGGAGAGCAAATCAGAGCAGGGCAGAGTAGGGCAGGGCAAGGAAGGGCAGGGCAAGGCAAGGCAAGGCAGGGGAGGGCAGGGCTAGGCAGGATAGGGCAAGGCAGGACAAGGCAGGGCAGGGCATGGTAGGGCAAAGCAGGGCAGGGCAGGGTAGGACAAGGCAGGGCATAGCAGGGCATGGCAAGACAGGGTACGGCAGGGCTGGACAGGGGAGAGCAAGGCAGAGCAGGGCAAGGTAGGGCAGGGCAAGGAAGGGCAGGGCAAGGCAGGGCAAGGCAGGCCAGAGCAGGGCAGGGCAGGGTAAGGCAGTGCAGGGTAGGGCAGGATAAGGCAAGGTAGGGCAAAGCAGAGTAGGGCAACGCAGGGGAGGGCAGGGGAGGGCAAGGCAGGGTAAGACAGGGTAGGGCAGAGCAGGGCAGGGCCAGGCAGGGCTGGGCAGTGCACGGCAGAGCAGGGCAAAGCAGGGCAGGGCAGGGCAGAATAGTGTAAGGTAGGTCTGGGCAGTGCAAGGCAGTGCAGGGCAGGGCAGGGCAGGTCAAGGCAGGGCAGGGCAGGGCAGGGCAGGGCAGTGCTAGGCAAGGCAAGGCAGGGCAGGGCTGGGCAAGGCAGGGCAGGGCAGGGCATTGCAAGGGTGGGCAGGGGAAGGCAGGGCAGAGCAAGGCAAGGCAGGGGAGGACAGAGCAAGGCAAGGCAGGGCAAGGTAGAGCATTTCTGGGCAAAATAGTGCAGGGCAGGGCAGGACAGGACTTGGCAAACAGTGCTGGGCTGGGCTGGGCTGGGCAAGGCAGGGCAGGGCAGGGCAGAGCAGGGCTGGGCAAGGCAAGGCAGGGCAGGGCTGGGCAAGGCAGGGCAGAGGAGGGTAAGGCAGGGCAGGGCAAGGAAGTGCAGGGCAAGGCATGGCAGTGCAGGGCAGGGTTGGGCAGGATTGGGCAGGGCAACGCAGGAGAGGGCAGGGCAACGCAGGAGAGGGCAGGGCAGGGCAAGGCAGGGCAGGGCAGGACTGGGGAAGGCAGGGCAAGGCAGGGCAGGGGCAGGTAGGGCAGGGCAGGGCAAGGTACGGCAGGGCAGGGCTGGGGAAGGCAGGGCAAGGCAGGGCAGTGGAAGGCAAGGCAAGTGAAGGCAGGGCAGTGGAAGGCAAGGCAGGTGAAGGCAGGGCAGTGGAAGGCATGGCAAGGCAGGACAGGGCAGGGTAAGAAGGGCAGGGTTGGGGAAGGCAGGGCATGGCAGGGCTGGGCAAGGCAGGGCTGGGCAAGGCAGGGCTGGGCAAGGTATGGCAGGGCAGGGCTGGGGAAGGCAGGGCAAGGCAGGGCAGTGGAAGGCAAGGCAGGTGAAGGCAGGGCAGGGGAAGTCATGGCAAGGCAGGGCTAGGCAGGGCAGGGTAAGAAGGGCAGGGTTGGGGAAGGCAGGGCAGGGCAGAGCAGGGCAGGGCATGGCAGTGTAAGGCTGGGAAAAGCAGTGCAGGGCAAGGCAGGGCAGGGCAAGGCTGGCCTGGGCAGGTGTGACTGTTTGAGGCTGTGCCTTTAAGAAAGAGACAGTGCTGGGACACTCTGGCTGAATGTTTTGGAAGATTAACGAAAACTATCAGATATTCTAAAGGAATTTCAGTGGTAGATTGGTAGAATGCAACTTTAAGTTTTGAGTTCAGCTGGAACTTTCCTCAGTTCGCTCCTTTCCTTCTCCCTTTCCAGCTCGTCTGCTTTTGGGCTCCCTGCCAGAGTGACCTTGAACAGAGCAGCGTGTGGCCTCCTAACACTCTGCTTTAATGAATGACTGCCCTTTTCCTACAGAGGAGGGAATTTCGGTCCTGTATTATTGTTTTTTTCCTTTGCTGTCTATTCCTGTGGATATGTTGTCAATACTGTAAATTATCTACATATCCTGCATTCTCCACACTGCTTGTAAAATATAGCATTTTCCGTGCTTCTCCGGATGGGTTAGCTGTGGTTGTTTTTCCTCTTTGTTGGGGAGAGGAGGCTGGGCCTTCTTTCCAAACCACCACAGCAGGGCAGGGCAAGGCAGGGCAGGGCAGGGCAGGGTTGGACACGGTTGGGCAGGGAAGGGCAGAGCAGAGCTGGGGAAGGCTGGGCAAGGCAGGGCAGGTCAAGGCAGGGCTGGGCGAGGCAGGACAGGGCAGGGCAAGACAGGGCAGAGCAACGCAGTGCAGGGCAAGACAGGGCAGGACAGGGCAGAGTAGTGTAACGTAGGGCTGGGCAGGGCAAGGCAGTGTAGGGCAGGGTAGGGCAAGGCAGTGCAGGGTAGGGCAAGGCAGTGCAGGGCAGGACAAGGCAGGGCAAGGAAGGGCTGGGCAAGGTAGGGCAGGGCAGGGCAGGGGAAGGCAGGGCAGGGAAGGGCAAGGCTGGGCAGGGCAAGGCAGGGCAGGGCAAGACAGGGCAGGGCAGGACAGGGTAAGGCAAAGCAGGGCAGGTCAGGGCAGGGTAAGGCAGGGCAGAGCAGGGCAAGGCAATGCAGGGTTGGGCAGGGCAGAGCAAGGTAGGGCAGGGCAAGGCATGGCACAGCAGGGCTGGGGAAGGCAGATCAAGGCAGGGAAGGAGAAGCAGGACAGGACAGGGCAAGGCAAGCATGGGCAAGGCAGGGCCGGGCAGGGCAGGGCTGTGAAGGCAGAATAGGGCTGGACAGTGCAAGGCAGGACAGAGCAAGGCAGGGTAGGGCAAGGAAGGGCAGGGCAAGAGAGGGGAGGGCAAAGCAGGGCAGAGCAGGGCAAGGCAGGGCAAGGCAGGGCAGGGCAGGGTAAGACAGGGTAGGGCAGGGCAAGGTAGGGCAGGGCAGGGCTGTGAAGGCAGGGCAGGGCAGGGCAAGAAAGGGCAAGGCAGGGTAGGGCAGGGTAGTGCAGGGCAGGGCAAGGCAAGGCAGGGCAGGGCAGGGTAAGGCAGTGTAGGGCAGGGCAAGGTAGGGCAGGGCAGGGCTGTGAAGGCAGGGTACGGCAGGGCAGAAGAAGGTAGAGCTAGGCAGGGCAGGGCAAGGCTAGGCAAGGTAGGGCTGGGCAAGAGAGGGCAGGGCTGGGTATGGTGAGGCAGCGTAGGGCAGGGCAGGGTAGGGCAGGGGAGGGCAGGGCAGTACAATTCAGGGCAGGGGAGGGCAGGACAGGGCAGTGTAAGGTAGGGCTGGGCAGGGCAAGGCAGGGAAAGGCAAGTCATGGTAGGGCAGGGCAAGGCAGAGAAGGGCAGGGCAGGGCAATGCAGGGCAAGGCAGTGCAGGGCAGGGCAGGAGAGAGCAGGGCTGGGCAATACACAGCAGGACAGGGCAGGGCAGGGCAGGGCAGATGAGGGCTTGGTAAGGAAGGGCAGGTCAGGGTAGGGTGGGGCAGGGCTTGGCAACGCGAGGCTGGGCTGAGCAAGGCAGAGCAATGCAAGGCAGGTCAAGGCAGGGCAAGGCAGGGCAGGGCAGGGCAGGGGAAGGCAAGGCTGGGGAAGGAAGGCCAGGGCAGCGTAAGGCAGGGTAGGGCAGGGTTGGGCAGGATTGGGCAGGGCAAGGCAGTGAATGGCAGGGCAGGGCAAGGCAGAGCAGAGCAGGGAAGGGTTGGGCAGGGTTGGGCAGAGCAAGGCAGGGAAATGCAGGGCAGGGGAAGGCAGGGCAGAGCAGGGCTAGGCAGCGAAGGGCAGGGTTGGGCAGGATTGGGCAGGGCAAGGAAGGGGAAGGCAGGGCAAGGGAGGACAAGGCAAGGCAGGGGAAGGCAGGGCAGGGGAAGGCAGGGCAGAGAAAGGCAGGGCAGGACAGAGTAAATCAGGTCAGAGCAAGGCAGGGCAGGTCAAGGTAGGGCAGAGTCAGGCAGGGTAGGGCAGGGCAGAGCAGGGCTGGGCAGGGCAGAGCAAAGTAGGGCAGGGCAGGGCATGGCAGGGCAGGGCAGGGCAAGGAAGGGCAAGGCAGGGCCAGGCAGGGCAGGGCTGTGAAAGCAGAGTAGGGCAGGGCAGTGCAAGGCAGGACAGAGCAAGGCAGGGCTGGGCAGTGCAAGGCAGGGCAGAGAAGGGCAAGGCAGGACAGGTAAAGGCAGGGTAAGGCAGGGTAGGGCAGGGCAGGGCAAGGCAGGGTAGTGGAGGGCAGATTTGGCATAGGCATGGGAAGGCAGTGCAGGGCAGGGGAGGGCAGTGCTGGACAAGGCAGGGCAGGGCAGGGCTGGGCAAGGCAAGGCTGGACAGGGCAGGGCAGGGTAGAGAAGGGCAAGGCAGGGCAGGGCAAGGCAGGGCAAGGGAGGACAAGGCAAGGCATGGCAGGGCTGGGCAGGGCAGGGCATGGCAAGGCAGGGTGGGGCTAGGCAGGGCAAGGCAGGGCAGGGCAAGACCAAGGAGGACAGGGCAGTGCAGAATAGGGCAGGGCAGGGCAAGGGAAAGCACAGCCAGGCAGGGCAGGGCAAGGCAGGCCCAGGCTAGACAAGGCAGGGCAGGCAAGGGCAGGGCAAGGCAGGGCAGGGCAGGGCAGAGCACAATAGGGCAGGGCAGGGCAACTGAAAGCATGAACAGTCAGGGCAGGGCAAGGCAGAGCAAGGCAGGGCAGGGCAGGTCAGGGCAGTGCTGGGCAAGGCAGGGCAGACAGGGCAGGGCAGAGCAAGGCATTGCAAGGCAGGGCAGGGGAAGGCAGGGCAGGGCAGAGCAGGGCAGGGGAAGGCAAGGCAGGGCAGGACAGGGCAGGTTTGGGATAGGCATGGCAGGGCAGGGTAACGCAGGGCAGGGCAAGGCAAGGCAGAGCCAGGAAGGGCAGGGCAATGTAGGACTGGGCAGGACAGGGCAAGGTAGGGCAAGACAGGGCTGGGCAAGGCAGGGCTTGGGAAGGCAGGGCAGGGCAAGAAAGTTTAGGGCGGGGCTGGGCAGGGGAGAGCAAAGCAGGACTGGGCAAGGCTGGGCAAGGCAAGGATGGGCAGGGCTGGGCAAGGCAGGACAATGCAGGGCAGCACAGGGCTGAGCAAGGCAGTGCAAGGGAAGGGAGGGCAGGGCAAGGCAGTGCAGGGCAGGACAGGGCAAAGCAGGGCAGGGCAGGGAAGGGCAAAGCATGGTAGGGCAGGGCAGGACACGGCAGGGCTGGGCAGGGCAGGGCAGAGCATGGCAGGGCCGGGTAGGGCTGCAGAGGTCTGGACAAGACAAGGGAAGGTAGGATGGGGGGGGGCAGGGTAGGATAAGGCAGGGCAGTGCTGGGAAAGGCAGGGCAGGGCAGGGCAAGGCAGGGCAGGGCAAGGCAGGGCAGAGCAGGGCAAGTCAGGGCAGAGCAGGGAAAGGCAGGGGAGGGCTGAGAAAGGCAGGGCAATGCAGGAAAATGCAGGGCAGCGCAGGGCTGAGCAAGGCAGTGCAAGTGAAGGGAGGGCAGGGCAATAAAGGGCAACACAAGGCAGGGCAAGGCAGGGCAGGGCAGGGCAGGACAGAGGAAGGCTGAGCAGGGCAGGGCAAGGCAGGGCAGGGCAGTGCTGGGCAAGGCAGGGCAAGGGAAGGCAGGGAAAGGTAGACGAGGGCAAGGCAGGGCAGTGTAGGTCAGGGAAGGGCAAGGCAGGGCAGTGCTGGGCAGGGCAGGACAGGGAAAGGCAGGGTAGGGTAGGGCAGGGCTTTGCAAGGCAGGGCCAGGCAGAGCAGTATGGTTATCAGCGACGGAGATAGGAATCAATACAACTGACCTATGTGATCGAGTATTGTTCCTTTCTTGTTCCAGTGTTGCAGGCCGATGGTGCAGGCCTGAGGTGCAGGCCTATGGAGCAGGCCTGTAGTGCAAGTATAGCACAGTAAAAGTGTAGAAGAAGAGGAGACAGGAAAGGCAGAAGTGCGTAGCAAGGCAACTGCTACAACTTATGTAAGCTCGGAGTGCCCTGTTGGCACAGCTCCATTGGTTCCCTCTGAGTGACCACACATTGCACTATTACAGATGATTGGTCCAACTACTAACGACACACAAGGTTTGTTGATGCAGGTGCATGTCCTGTTGTCCCAAGATAACTGTCCATGTTTATAGCTACCAGTGTCTTGTTTTAGTTCCATGCTGCAGGCACAGCACTGTTTTGCTCCACTGCTAGCTGACTCTGCATTTATGCTGAGCATGGCCTACCCCCATGTCAGGCTCTAGGCCTGCACTGCCAGATTGCTCACCCTGCTCGTCGCTGGCATTGCCACAAATCCCCCTTTTTGTTTTTGTGAGCAATCTGGTCATGGGAGTTGTTCTCATCCCATACAAGATGCTACTGCAAACGCAGAAGCAAGCAAGGTAAAGCTAAGCTGTGTAGCAAAAGCAAGAGTTCTGTAGTGCAGCATGTCTAACAGACGGATTGTGGTAGTTTGGGCTGGGTGCTGACCCGGATGCCACTGCACAGAACACACCTGGGAGGTCCCTACGGGTGGGCCCAGCCCAGAGGGTGGTCACAGGCAGGTATTCAATCCCATAATGCCCTGCTCCCCTATAAAATGCCCATGCGGGGTCTCCACTTCCTCTTTCGTCCCCAGCTACAGCCTAGGTAAAATGGCATGAGCCGCCTCCCTTGGGCCTGCCCAGGCCCGAGGCTGGGTTGGGGGGGGAGGAAAGAGCCCTGGGGGGGGGGTTTGGGTGTACCCCCAGGTGGGGATGGGATGCTCTTGGGCATGTTCTGGGATCTCTCTCTTTGTCACAGTGCTTGTGGTTCTCTGTAAAGCTTTCATTGGTGTTTGTTTTTTAATTGTTTTGCTATTTAAACTTTCCATCCCTTTTGCAATCCCTTTGTCTGAGTCGTTGTTTCTGCCCTGCGGTGGGGAGGGGGTTTGCCCCAACCCATTACATTTTGGTGCCCAACGTGGGGCTGGCTGCTGTGCCCACTCTGCAGATCGATTGCAAAAGATGGAGAGTTTAAATTTAGTTCTGGGCGTCGGTTTGGGTTTGCAAGTTGGGGGCTCAAGTTTTGTTGCTGGGGCGACTGTGTGAACTCTCCTGTGGACTGCAGAAGGACTCCTGGTGCGTGCTGATAGCACGGAAGTCCCTCGTGTTGCTTGGGAACAGCGAGGGGTGGCTCTTTCTGTGACTTTTCTGCCCAGGGCGGCTTAAGAATGCTCAACTAGCCTAAGAAGGCGAGACCTGCCTTCTCCTTCTCATTCTCTGCGGAGCGACGAGTGGCAGGGAGCGGAACGGAGGAGGGGCAGCGGCAAGCAGAGCAGGGTCGGCCCACGGCCGCTGCAGGGGATGGCCTCCCGCGGCGAGCGGGCAAGCGACGGCTTCTGAAACCCGAGGGGGTGGAGGTGACTTGGACTCTGCATCGCGGCGACAGAGACGGCGGGGGCCGGGCCGGCTGCGTTCAAGCGGCAGCAGCACCGCCGAGCCGGGCTGCGTTCAAGCGGCAGCGGCAGCTGTAAAACTTTCCCTGGTGTTTTCGGACATGCTCCGAGAATGGCGCCAAGCACCTGGCTCCGCCTCTTCTCTTCTCAGCGAGTTGTGCTGCAGCCGCCCCTCTGCTGGGGGAAGGCTGTGAACCGGATGCGGTGATGCCTTGGTATGCGAACCCCCCGGGGGGGGCGATGTGCCGGCGATGTGCCTGCGATGTGCCGGCGATGTGCCTGTGATGTGCCAGCGATGTGCCTGCGATGTGCCTTTGTGTAGTTTCGGACCGCAGCTGGAAGCAGTCAGCTGAGGCTCCCTGGAGGGATGGAGAAAAGCGGTCATTGCTCTGACCGGCTTGCCCCAGGGGTGGAAAAAAGCCGCTGATTAACTGTAAAAGCAAACAAAGGCTCGTCTGAGAAGTTGTGAGGTATTGCCAGGTGACCAGGATGTCCCAACGAGTCCACAAGGAATTCACACTGCAGGAGAATGACTCTGTGTCACTGGGAGGTTGCATCATATGAGGAAGAAGAACTGGAATGGACTGGTACTTGAGCATGAATGAGAGACTGTGTGGAAGGACGCCCAGATGAAGACCTGGACTGTTGCTAGACATGTCATCAGAAGAGTTCTAGTTTCATGACATGTTCTGGGTGCAGAGAATATGGTACTGAATAAGGGGTGGTGTGTGGTGGTTTAGGCTGGGTGCTGGCCCGGATGCCACTGCACAGAACACACCTGGGAGGTCCCTACGGGTGGGCCCAGCCCAGAGGGTGGTCACAGGCAGGTATTCAATCCCATAATGCCCTGCTCCCCTATAAAATGCCCATGCGGGGTCTCCACTTCCTCTTTCATCCCCAGCTACAGCCTAGGTAAAATGGCATGAGCCGCCTCCCTTGGGCCTGCCCAGGCCCGAGGCTGGGTTGGGGGGGGAGGAAAGAGCCCTGGGGGGGGGGGGGGGGTTGGGTGTACCCCCAGGTGGGGATGGGATGCTCTTGGGCATGTTCTGGGATCTCTCTCTTTGTCACAGTGCTTGTGGTTCTCTGTAAAGCTTTCATTGGTGTTTGTTTTTTAATTGTTTTGCTATTTAAACTTTCCATCCCTTTTGCAATCCCTTTGTCTGAGTCATTGTTTCTGCCCTGCGGTGGGGAGGGGGTTTGCCCCAACCCATTACACTGATGTAACCCATACAAGGCACAAAGCTTAAGTTGAACTAGTTGCAATGCTCTAACAGATTTGGCATAATACATGGTCAAAGATAAGAAACATTGTAATGAAGAACTTAGATCTTAACAGTTCCGATCTTTACATTTCACTCCTCTTATTGACAGAGAAGACTTGATTATGCCTGAACGCATTGCACACAGAGATTGAGGCACAAATGCAATCCTTAGCACTGTCTCTTACAATCTGCTTTAGGATTATGTTGCATCTTTATTTTCTCTAGGATGGTCAAAAATCATGAATTGTTTAATGGTAGCAAGATTTCTTTCATCTGTAAAGGTAGATCTGGCCAGGCAAGCAGCAAGAGCAAAAAGAGCTTCATTGCATTGCCCAATATAAAATTACACTGAATAATGTGTTTTTGCTCATCCTAGTGATTCTGATCTCTTAATGTTCACTCAGCAGTAAAGCAGTCACGACACTCAGTTATAAGTTAGGTGCTTTCTGTTGACATCTTGGTTTATCGTGACCGTCATTCTGGTCAGTGCTAAGCAGGTTTGCTGATTGTCATTTTCATGACAGTTGTGCCGTGTTCGTGCTGTCTTGTGGTGAGAGGGTTACAGCACATTGCAAAGTTGATGTTTCTAGGGTTACAACATTTTCTAGGGTTAATATTTCTAGGGTTACAGCATTTCTAGGGTTGATGTCTCTAGGGTTACAGCATTTCTAGGGTTGCCATGAGCTAATTTTTTGCTATGGGGTGATACCGAATTTTGCCCCAAAAGGCAAGAATAACTGCCTAAGAGACTCAGTTTAAGTCAGATAGACAGGAGGTATTTTATTAGCAACGCGTTGGAGAAATCACTAAATGGATTTCTACCTTTCCCGTAACAAAAGCATGTCTTTTATACAGTTATGGATGTGGTATTGCATCAGATCACATACATAATCATATCTCTGCATACATATTCATAAGAGGCGTGGTGTAGGCGGAGCGTGGGCGGGGACATCTCTTTTGAGGATCCTCTTGGTGGTCTTTCCGGTGGCCTTCATCATGGGCAGGGGTCTTCTGATGAGTCTTCCTCTCTTAAACTTTTGAACCCTTTCCTAATTTGGTCAATTCCCAGTGTGCCTGGCTTAGTTTTACTGACTGGACAAGGCTGTTAGGGTCAGTTTGACCTTGTCGGCCCTGAATCATGCTTGCTCTGTCAGTTCTTATCACTTATTTCCTTTCTCTGTCACAGTGTCCCATGCCTCAGTCGATTTATTGCTCTATGTGATTTGTGCTTCCTTCAATTGCTAACCCATTATTTCTTAAAAGCTATCTGTTTTGGGGCTTCATTTCCCCCCTTTTTCTTATAACTTACGAATTCTTTCGTCAAATTCTAATCCAATAGGGCTCTGATATGCTCGTACCATAGCCCAAACCATTTGGGTCCTTTTTAGTATGATTCTTAGTCTCCACCACATACAAATATTTGCGAGAGTTAATAGTAACAGAACTACAATTACTATTAGCATTGGGTGCACCAGATAGTTGAAGACCTGTGTAGCTGTTGGGGAGTATCCTGTAAAGATGTCCCACCAATGTTGCTGGCCTACTTGTTCTACTTTGGTCAGGACATCCTTTATTTTTTCTGAATTATGTTCTACCTGCCATACCATTCGTTTAGTCGTTTGATTCACCTTTTGCACCAATTCCTTCACTTTAGGATGTGCGAGCATCGCTTTAAGAATTTTGACGTCCATCCCTATTTGTAATTTCGGTATCTCTTGATATAGGTTAAAATCTGCGTTAATTAGCTGTTGAGTAGTTATTGGGACAGTATAATGAAAATCACAACCCACTATTTTGGTGAAGTTGCACACACAGAAGTTAGTATTGTTAGTCTCCTCTTGGCGATTATCTATAGTGACGTTGTCACAAGCTGTCCTCACGCAAGCACACCCATTCCCTATATAGTAAACTTGTGATTGTGTTCTATTATGTGAAAGCATTTCAAAGGTACATATACTGTTTTCGACATCTAAGCATAAATCTTCTGCTTCTACTACAACGTTGTCGCAAACATAGCCTAATTGTCCTCTAGGAATACATGCCTCTGTGCTAACTGATTGCCACCTATTTTTGGTATAATCATAACTGGCCCAGACATTGTGGTCTATTGGTCTGACAATGACATGTTGATGTATTGTCCCTAGAGTGAGGATAGGAAAGATAGCTCTTTCTTCTGCCGTACTGATGGTGAGGACATAAGCTTCAATGTGATCTCGTTGAGGCTCATAAGTGAAATTTACTAATTGCCACCAGGCTTGGTGGTCCTTCTCAAATTGTGTAGTGTGATTGTCCTTTAATATTGTTTCCCTTATTTCTTGAGGTAATGTACCTGACATTCCCTCTCTCATTATTCCTGCCGCTACTGATTGTACCCATTGTTGTGTCTGAGAGCATTGGATAGCGAGTGCAATGTCTCTACTAAGTTCCCCTGTATAATCAGCGAGCTTCACAAAATCCTCTGCAGTATGGTTTGCTACCATGGTTAGTAATTTTACTGCTAGCGATTGCGTTTCTGCTAATGTAAGCACAGATGAACTCAGGGGCACTTTGAGTTTTCCTAAGTTGGTGGTGACAGTACTTAATTTGTTCACCAATACCTCTTGATCTACTGCATTTAGTATTCCAAATCCAGTGCCGACCCATCCACTTATATCTCTTTGCGCCCGTCTGTGATAAGACCTAGTTGCCAGCCATGCATTCCATCCCTTAAGGCTTTGCTGTATAAATGGTCGGCAATCCTTCTGCAAATGTGTAACATCGGTGTGAATGTTCATCTGCACCTTTTTCAGGGAATAAGTGGGGTCTAACAATAATTTTAGTTCGTTAGATTTTCTTATCACTTGAGGCCCTATAAAGGTTAGGTTATGTACTACTTTACATCCTATCGGTAGAGTGGTTTCTTGGGGCAAGTCTAAATCTGGATAAAATGGGATCACGTCCCCCGGTAATTGCACCGTATATTCGACAGCATGCCCAGGGAAGCCTAAACCCTGTTCCAGCATTTTCAACTGTCTTTCGCATACGAAGGACATTGATTGATCCAATCTAAATGCCATTTCACACCGTGCTTTCCCTTCCTCAGGACCATTAGATGCTACGATCTTTCCCGCAGGAAAGAGAAGAGGGTGTAGGTCAAGGGTTATGTTTTGGGGATGTAGTTCCCCAAGCGAATCTTCTCTATAAATTACCGAGTTATGGGGTTGTAATCCAGGTGGATCTTCCCTGAAGTCACTCCACTGGCATGAAATTGGACCCTTTTGCTGGACCCAGATGGTGGGCTTGCCCATTTTCACTGGACTAAAGGTAATTAGGTTATGTTTAGAGTCTGGCATCGAGGGTCGAATTGTTAATACTAGCCGCCTTGTGTTTCCTTCCACTGGGTCAAGCTCTCGACACCCAATTTGGATTTGATCACCCTTATATGCTACCATGGAGGGCTGATGCCATACTTTACTCATGTATGGCTGATTGTTACGTAAGGCATAAACCTCGAAATAGGGTCCCTTCTTTCCCCTCTCCAGGTGGATACACTGGTGTGCATGAGACCATGGGTCTATTGGGGCAGAGCCTTGGGGAAGAGCTATACTTATCGAGAGTCCAATGATCAGAGTTGTAAATGTTTGAGGTGGAGTCAGGATCATGGCGTCTGCTCCTCTGGTTTGTTCTCCGGAGCTTTCTTGACTCGTGAATAATGGATCCACGTAGGTCGCTCCTTGATTCGAACCGCAGTGAAGGTAGTCAGCAGCACTTGGAAAGGTACTTCCCACTTCTCTTGTAGGGGTTTCACTAAAAGATTCTTAACATACACCCAATCACCGGGATTAAACGAATGCAATTTACAATCAGGTTGTTTAGGTTGGTGCTCTATCACCACAGTAGCATTTTTGTCAAACTGTTTTCCCACCGTAATTACATAATCATAAATGTACTGATCACTGATTTGGCCTATAGCGTCCCCATTCACGACTTGCATAGCATAAGGTCTACCGTACAAAATTTCAAATGGGCTTAACTTTTCTTTTGATCTTGGTTTGACTCTCAGCCTCAGTAGAGCAATAGGCAGAGCTTGATACCACTGCAAATTAGTCTCCTGACATATTTTGGCAATTTGCTGTTTAATAAGGTGATTCATCTTTTCCACTTGCCCACTGGCCTGTGGACGGTAAGGCGTGTGTAATTGCCATTTGATTTGTAATGCTTTGCTTATTGCTCTCACCGCTTTTGCACAGAAATGTGTACCCCTATCCGAAGAAATGCTCTTCGGTACCCCAAACCGTGGAATAATTTCATTCAACAGTACTTTAGTTACTTCTCTTTCCTTATTTGTCCTGCAAGGGAATGCTTCAGGCCACCCAGAAAACATATCAGTTAATACCAACAAATACCGAAACCCCCCCTTTTCTTGGGAGTTCAGAAAAATCAATTTGCCATACTTCACCTGGGAATTTACCTCGATTTATGGCTCCTTGGTGTACCTTGGTTCCCGTATTCGGGTTGTTTTTCAGACACCGCTCGCACTGGGATGTAACGTGTTTTATAGTAGTAAATAATTTTGGTCCTGCTATCCTGGTTTGCAAATATTGGTGAAGCGAATCTAGACCCCAATGGGCCTTCTCATGTTCATGGCCTTTACAAACTGCCACATCACGTTTCCTGGTATTACTAACTGTCCTGTTTCCAATTGACCCCAACCATTTTCTAATATTTTGCCCTTCCTTCTTCGTATCCACCTATGATCTGATTCCTGGTAATCTGGCTGGATGTTGGTATCCAGCTCTCCTGGTATTAGGGCCGTTATTTTCACTTCCCTAGTCCTCGTGGCAGCCAATTTAGCTTCTGTATCTGCCTTCCTATTTCCTATTTCTGGAATAGTGTTACCTTTCAAATGTCCCTTACAATGCATTATGGCCACTTGTGCTGGGAGCTGGACCGCCTCTAGCAATCGCAGAACCTCCTCTGCATGTTTGACCATTTTTCCTTGTGTAGTCAACAGTCCTCTTTCTTTCCAAATGGCTCCATGAGCATGTACAATGGAAAAGGCATATTTAGAGTCTGTCCATATATTAATTTGCATGTTCTCCGCCAATTCCAGGGCTCGAGTCAGAGCTATCAGTTCTGCCTTTTGAGCTGAGGTCCCTGCAGGCAAGGAGTTCGACTCAATTACCCTTTCTGTAGTAGTGACTGCATAGCCAGCCATTCCTACTCCTCGCTTCACGAAGCTGCTGCCATCTGAGAACCAGTTATCCGCATCTTCGAACGGCTCTTCTTTGAGATCCGGGCGACTGGAGTAGACTGCTTCAATTGTTTCCAGGCAGTCATGTTCGATGGGTTCTGCTGGGTCTCTTCCTTCTAGAAATGAAGCTGGGTTCACAATGTTAGTCACCTGAATGGTTATGTCATCTGATTCAGCCAGGATGGCCTGGTATTTTAGGAATCTGGAAGGCGACAGCCAATGGTTGCCTTTCTGTTCCAGCACAGCTGACACAGTGTGAGACACTAACACAGTCATCTTTTGACCCAACGTGAGCTTCCTGGCCTCTTCTATGTTAATTATTACTGCGGCCATTGCCCTCAGACAGCCTGGCCATCCTTTACTTACTTCATCCAATCGCTTGGAGAAGTAGGCCACAGCTCTCTTGTGTCGTCCCAATTGCTGTGCTAGGACTCCTAGGGCCATCCCTTGCCGCTCATGGGAGAACAGCCAGAATGGTTTTGATACATCTGGGAGACCTAAGGCCGGTGCTCTCATTAGCTCCAGCTTCAACTTCTTGAAGGCCCCTTCTGCCTCGGGAGTCCAAACTAGGACGTTCTTAGTCTCCTTCAACAAATCATACAGTGGTTTAGCGAGTATCCCGTACTGGTAGATCCATAGCCGACACCACCCTGTCATCCCCAGAAAGGCGCGCAGATCTCTCACCGTCTCTGGTTTAGGTATCTGGCAGATGGCCTCTTTCCTAGCTGCTCCCAGGGATCGCTGTCCTCTGGAGACTTCGTATCCCAGGTACACCACTTCTTTTTGCACCAGCTGTGCTTTCTGTTGAGAAACTCGATATCCACTTAAACCCAGGAAATTTAACAAGGAAATAGTCCATTCAAGGCATTCTTCCTCTGTCACTGTTGCTATTAGGAGGTCGTCTACGTACTGCAGAAGGGTGCCATCTCCCAGCGGCCTTTCCCACTGGTCTAATTCTTTGGCTAACTGGTTCCCAAAAATCGTAGGGGAATTGCACCATCCTTGGGGCAATACCGTCCAGGTAAGTTGAGTCTTTCTTCCTCTATCCACAGATTCCCACTCAAAGGTAAAAATCTTTTGACTCTCGGGAGCTAAGGGAAGGCAGAAGAATGCGTCTTTTAAATCTAATACGGTGAACCAGGCCAAATTATCCTTCAGCCTAGTTAAAAGTGTGTATGGATTAGCAACTACCGGATGTAATGTCTTGGTTATTTCGTTTACTGCTCTCAGATCCTGAACTAGTCTATAGGCTCCGTTAGGTTTCTTTACTGGCAGAATTGGTGTATTAAAATCTGATTCGCATTCTACCAATAACCCCAGTTCCAAAAACCTTTCGATTATGGGCTCGATCTCCTTCCTGTCTTCTATCCTCAGAGGGTATTGTTTTCTTATGACCGGTTTTGCCCCAACTTTAAGTTCAACAACAATCGGTACTGCTTGTTTTGATTTTCCAGGTATATCAGTAGCCCACACTAATGGGTACGTCTTGTTCAGAATTCGCTCGAAATTGTGATTCTCAAGTTTAGGTTCCACACAACTGATCGTTAGGCTTAGAGCTATAATCAGTTGTTCTTCATTTACTTGTAATTCCAATTTGTCTTTGTTGAATTTTATTATGGCTCCCAAGTTCTCCAATAGGTCTCTCCCCAATAAGGGCTTTGGCGAATTTGGTAAATACAGGAACTGATGAATTCCCATCTGTTTCCCAATTTTGTATTTAATGGGTTTCAAAAAGTAAGCCTTTTCTGGTTGGCCTGTTGCTCCCACAACTTGTACAAATTCATCACTTTTAGGTACCAATTCCTGATTTAAAACCAAAAAAGTTGCTCCCGTATCAACCAAAAAGTTCAATTCCTTTTTACCTTCCCCTAGCTCCATTTTAACCAGTGGGTCTGCTAGGGTATGGCCCACCGGTCCCCCTCATTCACTATCCTGATGTGTGGTAGTAGTAGTGGCCATGAGCCTTTCCCTTCGTTGGGGGCATTCTCGCTTCCAGTGTCCCATCTGTAGGCAGTACGCACATTGATTTGACCCCACCCTAGCTGGGTGGGGTTGGAGCCTCCCTCCCCTTCCTGCTGGGTTGCCTCTACCTCTTCCCCTGGTTCCAGGTTCCGAGTAACCTGTCTTCTGAGCTGCCACTGCTACAGCCACTACTCTCGCTATCCTCCTGTCCTCTTTTTTCTTCTCCTCAATCTCTCTATTATTGTATACTTTCCATGCCTCATTCAGCAGTGTCTCTAGGTTTTTATTTGCTGGATGCTCAAGTTTTTGTAATTTCTTCCTGATGTCTGGGTTACTCTGTCCCATCATCAACCCTAACAAGTGCTGTTTCCCTTCCTCTGTTGCTGGGTCCAGGGGTGTATATTGTCTCATCGCTGCCCTAAGTCTATCCAAAAACTCTGATGGGGTCTCATTCTTTCCCTGTCTGATGTCATATAGCATTGACCAATTGATAGCCTTAGGGATCGCATTACGCAAGCCCATCGCTATCAGTTTTCTATACTGCACTAGCTGTTGATAGTGCTCGGCATTGTCCGGGTCCCATTCTGGTTTATTGCTGGGAAAATTATCTTCTAGTCTTCCTGATAATACTTGAGCATGTCGTTTTCCTGTTTCCAATACGAGTTCCCTTTCTGTATCTGTCAATTCTGACAGCATCACTTCTATATCCTCCCAATCAATATCTAAATTCTTTGCCATTAATTCAAACCTCTTCGCCACTCCCTCAGGATTTCTCCTGAAATTCCTTGCCTCATCCCTCCAACTGTTCAAATCATTTGTCGAGAACGGCACCTTTACTCTAGTCTTTTCCCCTAACGTTGGTACAACTTGTCGGAGAGGAGCTATCATATGGTTCCCTTCCTCTCTTTGCTTTGCTTCCCCCCGTGCCATAGATCTGGTATAATACGAGTGACCAATCTCTTCCCCGGGATCTCCTTCCTGTGCTTCAATGTCTCCCCTATTCTTTCTCTTCTCTTCCCTCTTCCCCCTTTCCTGTTCTTCATTTTCCCCTCCTACACCATCCATCCGATTCTCGTCCTGCGTCTGTCGCCCTTTTTGTATCTGCTGGCTCCTATCCTGTCCCGGGCTGCTGTCCCTCTCATCCTCTGCTCCCCTCCCATTTCTCTCATCCTTTATCTGAATTACTATATTAAGTTGTTCTCTGCCCCCCTTTTTGCATGTCTCGTTATCATCCTTTTCACTATATCTCAATTCAGAGACGTCGCCTCTCAGTTTAGAGACGCCGCTTCCCAGCGAGTTACTTTTGTCCCCAGTCCTTGGTGTGCTGGTTTCCATTCTACAAATGTCTCCACTTCTGGATGTGTTGTTATCCCCATATGGACTGAGCTCGGGCAGGCTACGTGTCTCCCTTTGGCTCTCTGCTCCTGACGGACTGCCTTCCTCCCTTTCGACTTCTAGTCTGGGTGGGCTGTCAGCATCCATGTGGCTCCCCAACCCCTGTGGACTATCTAGTCCCTGAGGGCTGCTTTTCCTCTCGTCAATCCCCGATTTTAATGGACTATCTTCCTCCCAACTGTTGTCTAACTTCTGAGGGCTGTGCCCAAACTTAGATTTCCACCATCGCTCCAGTTCCTCTAATGGGCTGGGATCCCCTTGTTCCTCTTTTGGCCTGGGAAGAGGCCCTTCCCACCCTGGAGCGAATGGATGGTATTCCCTCAGGCTTATTTCGCTCTCCTTTCCACTATCTCTTCTTGTTAGCTTGAGACACTGCTGTCCAATACTACATGCATCACAGCAACGTTCTTTAGGCTTTGGACCCTTCTTATCCCTTTCCAGGGCTAATACTAGGGGATCCTGAGGGGCTATATTAATTCCGCACTCTTTTTGCCACTCAGGTTTATTCCTTAGAGTGAAGAACATGTCTGCGTACATCACCTCATCCCATTTATTGAGCCGGCGGAGGAAGAGCATCAGTTGTAAAACAGTGTTATAATTAGTTGTTCCCTCCGGTGGCCATTACTCATTGTCGTCTAACTTATACAACGGCCACCACTGTGTACAATATTTAAGGAGTGTCTTTTTACTTATGCTTCCCCCTGGAATTCCTCCCAAGTCCTTCCAATGCTTCAAGATACATCCTAATGGAGTTTTCATATTTACGTCCTTACTCTGTCGTCCTCCCATGGCTGTTCCCGGAATAGTCTCTTTCTCCCACAAGCACTATATACCAATATATTTTAACACACAATTTTCAATCGCTTTGTCCGTCTCCAACCTGGCTTCTAGCGAAGAACAGGAAATGCGGATCAGGACTCCCTCTTGCTTCGCAGCGATGCTGCATCTCATTCACTCACACTCATAACGCATCCATCCAAACTATCCTACCTTACCCGAGTACACTGCTTTACCACGAGATGTTGCTGGTCAACCGTATAATACCGATACCAGTCAGCTTCGGGATGTCAGCTGTAAATCAAGGTACAGTTTGCAGATGATATCACAATAAATTCTTACACACAAAAGAGATTACAGTTAACACAAAATACCGAGTACTAAATTACGAGATTCTTGCAGACAACATAACAATGTTAGACAAAAGTGTAACACAAATGTACCCTCTCAGAAGCACAGCAACAACATTAAGATGAAAGAGAAACATACACCCGATTAACAAGCACCCAGTGGGGACTCCAACCCCTGTTTCCAGTGGGGACTCCAACCCCTATAAACGGGATTATGCCAGGGCGTCCCCAGGCCTTCCCATCAGGTGACCACGTCTGGTCCCCGTTTCCCAGTCAAAGCGCTTTTATCCCCAAACAAATAAACAGTTAAAATACCTCTTGATTAGAGCAGGAGATGCAGGTAACCCTTTGTCCACCAACGAACGCTGGTCCGGGGGGGTCTCTTCTGACAAAAAAGTCGTCAGGGGCGCCCAGAGGGTCCCGGCCCCGGACCCGGCTCGGGAGGACCCCTTAAGGTCTGGATCTCCTGTCTGGCTCCTGGCTGGCTCGCCAGAAAATGATACCGAATTTTGCCCCAAAAGGCAAGAATAACTGCCTAAGAGACTCAGTTTAAGTCAGATAGACAGGAGGTATTTTATTAGCAACGCGTTGGAGAAATCACTAAATGGATTTCTACCTTTCCCGTAACAAAAGCATGTCTTTTATACAGTTTTGGATGTGGTATTGCATCAGATCACATACATAATCATATCTCTGCATACATATTCATAAGAGGCGTGGTGTAGGCGGAGCGTGGGCAGGGACATCTCTTTTGAGGATCCTCTTGGTGGTCTTTCCGGTGGCCTTCATCATGGGCAGGGGTCTTCTGATGAGTCTTCCTCTCTTAAACTTTTGAACCCTTTCCTAATTTGGTCAATTCCCGGTGTGCCTGGCTTAGTTTTACTGACTGGACAAGGCTGTTAGGGTCAGTTTGACCTTGTCAGCCCTGAATCATGCTTGCTCTGTCAGTTCTTATCACTTATCTCCTTTCTCTGTCACAGTGTCCCATGCCTCAGTCGATTTATTGCTCTATGTGATTTGTGCTTCCTTCAATTGCTAACCCATTGTTTCTTAAAAGCTATCTGTTTTGGGGCTTCAGGGGTATTCTCTCTTTTCCCCCTTTTTTTTTTTTTTGTTTGTTAATAATCTCTACTGAGCAAAATGTAAAGATGAAACTGTATCCTCTAGGATGTCTACATTCAGAGGCACACTTAGTTAACAAGAGAGAATACAAAGTTATCAAGCAACCACAATATTCAGTCCTAATTCACATGGTGCTGTGGTGCATTCTTCTGAGTGGTGCTGTTTGATCCCAGCTGATCATAGCAGTTGTTGTGATCGATGTTCGACTGCATGGGAAATGCTGTGTCCTCGTGGTCTTGATTCTTCCGCCGTTGTTTGTTGCGATGATTGCAGTTAGCAGAAAAGGAGGCTCGAGGTGACCTGATCGTGGCCATCCAGTATCTCTTTTATTATTTATTTTTTGTTTCTTTTGTTATTTTACTTCATTTTTAGCTATTGTTTTCTATTGTGAATTTATTATTTTGATATGTTTAATATTTTGGCTTGTAATCTAGTTCTCTATTTAATCTTTAATTAATTTTAATTTTTGTTTTTTAATTATTTTTATACTGTTTTAATGTGTTTTTTTCTTCATTGCATTTTATTATACTTTTTTATCTGCACTTTTTAATTATTTTTTAACTTTTTTGTTTGGTAATTTTGATCTAATTTTTATTGATATTTTATTCAATTAATTTTTGTTATTTTTGTATTTTAATTTTTCTTTGTTCTTTAAATTTTTATTATTTTTAACTTTTTGTCATTTTTATTTCTTTTTTGCCTTCTTTAATATCATTTTTATTTTGTTATTGTAATTTTTTAATCTGTATTTTAATTTGTTATTCTAATCATTTTTTCTTTTTCAATTTCTTTTATTTTCGTAATTTCTATTTTTTCTTTTTATCTAGTGTTTAATCTTTTTTTTTTATCTTATATTCCTTATTGTAATTATTTTTTATTTTGCATGTTTGTTTTATTTAATCGATTTTCTATTTTAATTTTAATTCTTACTTTTGTATTTTTTTTAACCTTTTCTATCAATTATTTTTTATTATAATTTTTCATTTTAATTTTCTCAACTTTTTCTTTGCATAATTTTTTGTTTGTTTTAATCTAGTAGTCTTGATAATCCTTATTTTAATTTTTTGGTAACAATTCTTATGTTGTTTCTGTTAATAGCTATTCTGTGTTAGTAATCCTTATGATTTTTCAATGTGTCATATTTGTTTTTAATACTTTATTTTTGTTGTTGTTCTTCTTTTTTATTACTATTCTGTTATTTAGCACTCTATGTTTTGTATCCAGAGTTTGTGTGCTTTTGTTATATAGTTCTATGTTGGTTTTTTTTGTTTACCTTTTTTTTTTTTTTTTTGCATTTGTGGCCGGTTGACGTTGCCCCCTTAATAAAGGGAATATGGTGGACGGAAGTTGGTAAACGGAAGGAATAATCTAAACTAATTTCATTGGTGAAGTGGGAGGAAGCACCTTCTGAACTGGGAGTGAACTGGGCATTCCAGCACTTCTCTGTCAGTCTTGCTTCCGCCTCTTCTTTGGGTAGCAGCTCTCTCTCTGCTGGGCTTTCTGCCAAGGCTTCGGCCTTAAGAACCGATAAAGGCCTGTATTAACTCCTTTCCAGTTAACACAAACTGCTTTTAACTTTTTTTTTCCTCTCTTTTCTTTCTCTTTCTATCCCACTCTGGGGAAAGGGGGGGAGAGAGGGGAGAGCGGAGGTGGGGAACCCCCTCTGCCGAGGGGGGTTACTCTCATTTCTGTGTTACTCTGTTGTATATCTTTGTATATATTGTAAATATTGTAAATTTGTATATATTCCCCTGCATATCCTTCATTGCTCTGTAAATATAAAGCTCCACTGCTTTGCTAATTCAGCTTGTGAGTTTTTTTTCCTTTCCCTTCATTTTTTTTCTTTCCCTTTACTCACAAGGGGGAAGGGAGGAGGCATCTTGGCCTTACCCTTCCAACCCACCACAGCATTTTTTTGTATTTTTTGTATTTTTTTTTTCTAGTCTATGTCTAAGAAGGAAATATAAAGACATTACCTTAGCTAAGGAATACTTTTTTAAATGAATACCTATTTACTACAAGTCTTACCTATATTACATGGAGCTCCTTTGAAATGCCATGGCACACAACTAAGAAGGTTTGAACCAGAAGAAATCTTACAATGTGAACTCATTACTAAGTACTTACACCTTACTGCAATTACTATGTACTAGGTATCTGTAAATATAAAATGCTTACCATTCATTATGCTTACCAGGAAAACTTAGCAAAACTCCAAATAACAAATCTCTTAAGGACATTGCAATCAGAAATGAAGAAATTATCACTGTAACTTTAAATCAGAGCAGAGCTTTGGTTGGCAAGAGTAGTACTAGAAAATCCTCCCTTTTCTGGGGGTGGGGGTAAGGGTGGGTGGCTAGCAAGGAGTGACCTAGTTGCTATTGTTTCTGTATTAGGGTCTTAACGACTTGCAGCCTATCGTGTCTGAACGACCATTGTTCCACCCATACTGGATTATGTGTTTTCCATTTTAATTTGAGGATTGGTTGCTGATCGGTAGCCACTACAAAGAAGGAACGGTAACAAGTTTTGCTCCTAGTTGACTTAAGGCATATCAGCCCAATAGAGCAACTGGAAGGGTTAACATGTACCGTCTTACAGTGATTGATTTGCTGTAGTTGAAAGCTAATTGCACTGGCTCTTTGCTAACCCAGGTTGTTTGGATACCTTTTAAACACATGACTTCAAAATTTGCCATAAGCAATGGCTAGTGACCATTCCATTTATGACTAGGTATAATGATGACATCGTCTCCAGTATCCATAATAATTGAAAATTGTATAATTTGTCCACAAGGGTGTCTGACAGATAAAATCTGTTCCAGTTTTCCCTTTTGGATTTTTAGGGCTAATAAGGTATTAGGCATATCGGTGGAACCTGAGCCTTTTTGCCCTTGGATCCTGTTAGAAGTTTTAGGCACTCGGGACTCAGATGGTATTAACTAAGCAATTTCTGTCCCAACAAGAGTGCTAACAGGAGAGGCAATGGTATCGAGCATAATTTTCATAGCCCAGTCATAATCAGAATGTATTGAACCAGGAATTATAAGAATGCCCTGTCTAAGGATAGACTGTCGTCTGCCAATTAACAGAGCACAGGGGCTGTGACCCCAAAGGACCATGCCAGTTAAACTCGACAACGCTTTGTGGATTCAAAAGGAGATATGTGGCTGTTGTCAGGTCCGCTGTGCGCTGCCGGGGGGGGGCTGGGGGAAGGGGGGGGGGGGGGAGGGGCGCGGTCCAAGGACCCTGGTTTGGTGTCGTCGTGCGGGGTATATTCACGCTGCAGGAGCAGCTTCTGCGATGATCTTGAGTAAAATGATTAGATGTGTGACCCTTTCGAGTCTGTCCAACAGTCAGACACTTTAAGGTACCTAGGTTTCTCAGAGGCATGATGATTTCAGGACTGCTTCTATGGCCATAGCTAGATATATTGCTGCTTGTCGATGCCTTCATTCGTTGTGGTCCTGCAGTCATGAGGCAGTGGCACCTGTTGACAAAATGCTGAGAACCTGTTTAGTTTCTTCATTAGCATTGTCAAATTCCAAAATATCCACATTTCTACCTTCATATCGTGAGTCAGGTCTGAATTAGTATTGAATGCCGTATGTAAGGGATGGTATTGACAAAGGAACCAAGTGTCCCTGTTAGACCCTGCTCAGTAATAAGAAACACAGGATCAGAGTTATTGTCCTGGATGGTGGACCACTTTGATCACTAAATCCTGACTGTAGCCCATAGGTAGCTATGGTTTGTCTAGCTTCTGTTAAAGAACATTAGTCAGTTCAGATTACCATAGTCATTGTTAACCTTCTCCATCTGTGACTACATTTCCCACAATACCTTTCCACCAGCGCAGTGGGACAGTTCCCTGTCCCTCCCACCTCCCGATCGCCCCATCGGGACTCAATTGAAATCTCCGTCTGAGGTTATACTCTGATGATAATGACTGGAATGTAGGAGGCCGGGGGGGGTGTAGCGGGTGAAACTGCTGGGACGGGAACCCGCGCCGGAGCCGCCGGGGCCACCGGCATGGGGGCCATTGCTAGGAAAGCTGCCGGGGGAGGCCACGGCCACCGGGGCCATCGCCAAGGGGAGGGCCGCGGGGATGGAGACTATCACTGGAACCGCCGGGATGGAGACCCACTCCGGAGCTGCTGGGGCCACCGGCATAGGGGTCATCACCAAGAGAGCTGCTGGGGCGGGGGGCACTGGAGTAGGCGCTGCTGGGGTAGGCACTGCTGGAGTAGGCGCTGCTGGAGTAGGCGCTGCTGGGGTAGGCGCTGCATCTTTTCCAAGAGGAGTTGCAGGACAGAGTTGCCGCTGTCCGGGCTCCCCGCGTCGGACCTCTCGTCTCCCAAGTCCGAGCCGTCGCTGGCGGTATCAGAGGAAGATGTTGTTGAAGGGGATCGAAAATGCCGAGCCACAGGTTTCGCCGCTTTTTTATGGCTTTTTCTCTGCTTGGGGCGAACAGTGGTGGTGGTATGTAATAAACACGCTGTGCTTGCCAAGATGGCGGACGTGGCGTCTCCCCTCTCTAATTCTTCATACGTAGTGACCTCCATTTTGATTTCGCGTGCCTTATCAGTTCGATCAGGATTCGCTTCTGCCGCTATTGACGTGGCAGGAGCAGATTTTTCCGCGCAAAAGGACGGTAATAAAGAGCTGCGATTCATGTAGAAGGAGTAGCGGGCAATTGAAATTGTGGAGGATGCTGACAGAGCGGCAGACGATGTGCGGGGGGGGGGGGGCAGAGGGCGGGGTGTGCCTTCCGAGTCTCCCTTTCTCGTCTCGGTTAGAACCAAACACCGCAGCAGCTGAATCGGGAGTACCCTGCTCTGCTTTTTTTCGATTGCAATGTCCATGACAATCTGTCACACGGTGCTATAGCGAAAAGCTGCTTTTTTAAGCATTTAGCACCTCATCCCACAGCTGGGCTGCAATTTCGTCCCATGCTTCGGAAGTAAAAGCTTATTGCCTTGGGGATGACTCTGGGCACAGGCTAATAGCCCTTTTACGATCCCAGAATTGCCAGTAATACCTCTCACGGAGAGGATAGGTGGAAGGCGTTTAGCACAGCCTCTTCTGTGGTGTCGTGCTTCCCCTTGCCCCTCCTCAGGTCGCTCACCGGGCCAGGGTGAGATTCACTTCCTTTTTGAGCACACGCTGCTAATTTTTCCAGCACCGGGGCAGTGCTGTCCAACCGGTTTTCTGTATCGCTCAGACATACCTCTCTGTGCTGAGTCAATCAGTATTGTAGTCCAAGGATCCCTTGTCCATGAGTTCAGGTTTATTTGGGCGCCAGATGTAGGACGAGGGAGATTAGGAATCAATACGGCTGACCAATGTGATTGAGTATTGTTCCTTTATTGTTCCAGTGTTGCAGGCCGATGGTGCAGGCCTGAGGTGCAGGCCTATGGAGCAGGCCTGTAGTGCAAGTATAGCACTGTAAAGTGTAGAAGAAACAGGAGACAGGAAAGGCAGAAGAAGAAGTGCGTAGCAAGGCAACTGCTACAACTTATATAAACTCGGAGTGCCCTGTTGGCATAGCTCCATTGGTTCCCTCTGAGTGACCACACATCACACTGTTACAGATTATTGGTCCAACTACTAATGACACAACGAGGTTGTTGATGCAGGTGCATGTCCTGTTGTCCCAAGATAACTGTCCATGTTTATAGCTACCAGTGTCTTGTTTTAGTTCCATGCTGCAGGCACAGCACTGTTTTGCTCCACTGCTAGCTGGCTCTGCATTTATGCTGATCATGGCCTACCCCCATGTCAGGCTCTAGGCCTGCACTACCAGATTGCTCACACTGCTCGTCGCTGGCATTGCCACACTGCCCCAGCCCCAGCCCCAGACCGACCCCCAGCCCAGTGCCTGCCCCAGCCCTGCCCCATCCCTGGCCCCAGGCCTGCCCCATCCCTGGCCCCAGCCCTGCACCCAGCTCAGCCACAGCCCCAGCCACAGCCCTGACCCCAGTCCTGTCGCAGCTCCGTCCCCACCACCCCCTGCCCCAGCCCCGGCCCCCAGCCCAGCCCAGAACTGCCCCAGTCCTGCCCCAGCCCAGCCCCGGCCCCAGCCCTGGCCCAGCCCCTGCCCCAGCCCCAGCCCCAGCCCTTCCCTAGCCCCGGCCCCAGCCCAGCCCCAGCTCAGCCCCAGCCCCAGCCCCAGCCCAGCCTCCAGCCCCCAGCCCAGCCCCCAGCTAAGCCCCAGCCCAGCCCCAGCCACGGCCCCAGCCCTGCCCCAGCCGTGCCCTAGCGCCAGCCCAGCCCCCAGCCCCGGCCCCAGCCCCAGCCCCAGTCTGTCCCCAGCTCCCAGCCCAGCTGCTACCCCTGCCCCCTGCCGCAGCTCCAGCCCTGGACCCAGTTCCGGCCCCAGCCTCCAGCCCAGCCATAGCCCTGCCCCAGCCCTACCCCAGCCCAGGCCCCAGCCCCAGCCCCTGCTCAGCCCCAGCACAGCCCCTACACAGCCTCCAGTTTCAGCCCCATCCCAGCCCCCCATCCCCGGCTCCAGCCCCGGCCCCAGCACCGACCCCAGCCCCCCAGCACAGCCCCAGCCCTGCCCCAGCCCAGGCCCCAGCCCTGGTCCCCAGTCCCAGCCTCCAGCACATCCACAGCCCTGCCCCAGGCCCAGCCCCAGCCCAGCCTCCAGCCCCCCAGCCCAACCCCAGCCCCAGCCATGGCCCAGCCCCTGCCCCAGCCCCCAGCCCATCCCCAGCCCTACCCCAGCCCCGGCCCCAGCCCAGCCCCAGCTCAGCCCCAGCCCCAGCCCCCAGCCCCAGCCCCGGCTCCAGCCCCCAGGCCAGCCCCAGCCCTGCCCCAGCCCCAGCCCAGCCTCCAGCCCCCAGCTAAGCCCCAGCCCAGCCCCAGCCCCAGCCCCAGCCCTGCCCCCAGCCCTGCTCTAGCGCCAGCCCAGCCCCCAGCCCCGGCCCCAGCCCCAGCCCCTGCTCAGCCCCAGCACAGGCCCAGCACAGCCTCCAGTTTCAGCCCCATCCCAGCCCCCAGCCCCGGCTCCAGCCCCGGCCCCAACACCGACCCCAGCCCCCAGCACAGCCCCAGCCCTGGCCCCAGCCCCAGCCCCAGCCCCAGCCCAGCCTCCAGCCCAACCCTGCCCCAGCTCTAGCCCAGCCCCAGCCCCCAGCCCAGCCCCAGCTCTGCCCCAGTACTGCCCCAGCCCCGGCCGCAGCCCAGCCCCAGCTCAGCCCCAGCTCAGCCCCAGACCAGCCCTGACTCCACCCCCAGCCCAGCCCCAGCACTGCCCCAGCCCTGCCCCAGCCCCAGCCCAGCCTCCAGCCCCCAGCCCTGCCCCAGCCCTGCCCCAGCCCTGCCCCAGCCCCAGCCCCAGCCCAGCCTCCAGCCCCCAGCCCCAGCTAAGACCCAGCCAAGCCCCGGCCCCAGTCCTGCCCCAGCCTTGCCCAAGCGCCAGCCCAGCCCCAGTCCCGGCCCCAGCCCCAGCCCCAGTCTGTCCCCAGCCCCCAGCCCAGCCGCAGCCCTGCCGCCAGCCCTGACTCCAGCCCCGGCCCCAGCTCCAACCCCAGCCCCCAGCACAGCCCCAGCCCTGCCCCCAGCCCAGGCCCCAGCCCTGGTCCCAGGGCAGGGCAAGGCAGGGCTGGGCAAGGAAGTGCAAGGCACAGTAGGGCAGTGAAAGACAGGGCAAGAAAGGGCAAGGCAGGGCTGGGGAAGGCAGGGAAAGGTAGGGCAAGGGAAGGCAGGGCAGGGTAGCATAGGGCAAGGCAGGGCAGGGCAAGGTAGAGCTTGGCAGGGTATGGTAAGGCATGGTAGGGCAGGGGAGGGTAAAGCAGGGCAGGGTAAGGCAGAGGAAGGCAGCTCAGGGGGCAAGGAAGGGCATGGCAAGGCAGGGCAAAGCAGGGCTGGGCAAGATAGGGCTGGGCAGGGCAAGGCAGGGCAGGGTTGGGGAGGATTGTACAGGGCAAGGCAGGGGAGTGCATGGCAGGGCAGGGCCGGGGAAGGCAGGGTAGGACAAGTTAGGGCAGGGCAAGGCAGAGCAAGGTAGAGCAGGGGAGGGCAGGGGAAGGCAGGTAAAGGTAGGTGTTGTAGGGTTGGAAGGGTAAGGCCAAAAATCCTCCTCCCTCCCCCCAATAAAGTAAAGGGAAGGAAAAATTGAAGGGAAAGGAAAAAAAAGTCACAGCTGAATTAGCAGAGCAATGGGTGCTGTATATTTACAAAGCAGGGAAACGCAGGGGAATATATACAAATTTACAATATTTACAGTATATACAGAAATATACAACAAAGTAGCACAGAAATGAGAGTTCCCCCCTCTGCTGAGGGGGTTCCCCCACCTCTGCTTTCCCCTCTCCCCCCTTTCCCCAGAGCGGGTTAGAAAAGAGAGAAAAGAGGAAAAAGTTAGAAGCAGTTATGTGTTAATTGGAAAGCGGTTAATACAGGCCCTTGCAGTTTATCAGTTTCAAGGTCAAGCCTTGGCCGAAAGCCCAGAAACAGCTGCTGCTGCTGAAGGAGGGGAAGACAGAACTAAACTGGAAAAGTGAAGGAAAGCCCAAGATACCCTGCTGCACTCCCAGTTCAGAAGGTGCTTCCTCCCAATCTACCAATGAAATTAGTTTAGATCCGTTCTTTTCGTTTACAAACATCCTTCCATCATATTGAATTTCTTAAGGGGACAGCCTCAAACAGTCACAGTCCACCCCTTCTAAACAATTTCATTGGCTGTTCGACACTGCCCATCCAATCCAAGACAATATTCACAGTTTGTAAGTAAAGTTCATAGTCCCATTCTGGCTATGCTCAGATGTAGATGATTCAAAAGTCCAAGAAAATCAGAAAATGAGAAGAATGGAAAACAGTTCATTTCTTCACCGACGAAGCGAAGAAAAGGGAAACAGGGATTCTCAGGGTCTCTTAGTTGCCTCAGGGCTCTCAGGGATCTCAGGGTTCGTGCACTGTAGATTTCCTCGTTGATTCTTCCTTTGGACGTGATGTAGCTATACAACAGTTTGAAATTAACTTCTTTCAGCTAAAGCTAAATTTCTTTGTGGTATACACTGAATTTCACCATTCTCTTGCATTACCCAATAAGTGTGACCCGGACCTTCAGCTGAAACCACCCCTCGGACAGGTTTAGCCTCTCCTGAGGGTGAAAATACCCAAACAGTTTTACCTAACAAATTCTTTTCTCTACAACAGGAACTCTATCACCCTTCTACTTTCTGTAGCAAATCTGAATGTGCAGGTCCAGCTCGGTTCACTGAACCTCTACTATTTACCAGCCAGGTTGCTTGTGCTAAATGTTTTTCCCAGTTTTTCAAAGATCCACCCCCCATGGCTTTGAGAGTGGTCTTCAACAAACCGTTGTAGCGTTCAATCTTCCCTGAAGCCGGTGCATAGTATGGAAAGTGGAATATCCACTCAATACCGTGCTCTTTTGCCCAGTTCTTTACAAGGTTGTTCTTGAAATGAGTTCCGTTGTCTGACTCAATCCTCTCTGGAGTTCCGTGTCTCCACAGGATCTGTCTCTCCAGACCGAGAATGGTGTTGCGTGCAGTTGCATGTGGAACTGGATAAGTTTCCAACCATCCAGTGTTTGCCTCTACCATAGTAAGCACGTATTGCTTACCAGAACGAGAACGTGGTAGAGTGATGTAGTCAATCTGCCAAGCTTCACCATACTTGTACTTGGACCATCTGTCACCATACCACAAGGGCTTAAGTCGTTTTGCCTGCTTAATAGCAGCACAAATGTCACAGTCATGGATGACTTGTGTGATAGCATCCATGGAAATGTCTATGGATCTGTCACGAGCCCATTGGTATGTTGCATCTCTGCGTTGATGTCCTGACGAATCATGAGTCCACCGAGCTAAGAATATCTCACCTCGGTGTTTCCAGTCAAGATCAAGATTAGAGTCCATGTCTACTTGAGAAACTCTTGCAGCTAGATCTGCCTGATGGTTGTGTTGCTGTTCCTCAGTAGCTTTGCTCTTAGGAATGTGAGCATCGATGTGTCTCACCTTCACTGGAATTCTCTCAATTCGATCAGCAATGTCCTGCCACAGGTTGGCTGCCCAAATGGGTTTTCCTTTCCTCTGCCAACCACTCTTCTTCCAGTTCTTTAGCCAACCCCATAGAGCATTGGCATCCATCCATGAGTCGGTGTAGAGATAAAGCTTTGGCCATCTCTCACGTTCAGCCACGTCGAGAGCTAGCTGGACAGCTTTTACCTCTGCGAACTGACTGGATTCTCCTTCTCCATCTTTCGCCTCTGCAACTCGGCGTGTTGGACTCCACACTGCAGACTTCCACCTTCGCTTGTTTCCAACAAGACGACAGGAACCGTCTGTGAACAGAGCATATTTCTTTTCATCATCAGAAAGGTCATTGTAAGGAGGAGCTTCCTCAGCACGAGTTACTTTCTCCTCTGGAGGTTTAGCACAGTTGGTGCCTTCAGGCCAACTTGAGATCACCTCCACTAGACCAGGTCTTTCAAGATTTCCCATTCGAGCTCTCTGTGTTATCAGAGCCATCCACTTAGACCAGGTTGAGTCTGTGGCATGATGCGGTGTGGATCCTTTGCCTTTGAACATCCAATTCAAAACTGGTAATCTGGGAGCTAGAAGAAGTTGTGATTCAGTTCCAATCACTTCAGAAGATGCTTTTACTCCTTCATAGGCAGCTAAAATTTCTTTCTCTGTTGTAGTATAATTAGCCTCTGAACCTCTGTAACCTTGACTCCAGAAACCAAGAGGTCATCCACGTGTCTCACCTGGAGCTTTTTGCCACAAGCACCAGGTTGGACCATTGTCACTTGCAGCCGTGTACAAAATGTTCTTAATGTCTGGACCATCTCGGACAGGTCCCAGACCCATTGCTTGAATTAATTCTTGCTTTATCTGGTCAAAGGCTGCTTGTTGTTCAGGTCCCCAGTGGAAATGGTTTCTCTTTCGAGTCACATCATACAGAGGTTTCACAATCTGACTGTATCCAGGAATGTGCAGTCTCCAAAATCCCACTATCCCCAAGAAACGTAGGGTCTCTTGCTTGTTTGTGGGACTTGCCATGGTAGAGACTCTATTTACCACATCCACTGGAATGTGTCGGCGTCCATCCTGCCACCGCACTCCCAGAAACTGAATCTCTGTGGTAGGTCCTTTCACCTTGTCTCGCTTGATGGCAAAAACCTGCATTCAGAAGAATGTCAATGATTTTGTTACCTTTCTCAAAGACTTCCTCAGCAGTTTTACCCCAGACGATGATATCATCGATGAACTGGATGTGTTCTGGAGCACCGCCTTTCTCCAGAGCATCGTGGATCACTGCATGACAGATGCTTGAGCTGTGGATCCAGCCCATTGGCAGTCTGTTGAAAGTGTACTGGATTCCTCTCCAGGTGAAAGCAAACTGAGGCCTGCATTCCTCTGCTATGGGAATAGAGAAAAATGCATTAGCAATGTCTATGGTAGCATACCATTTGGCCTCTTTGGATTCCAGCTCATACTGGAGTTCCATCATGTCTGGTACTGCTGCACTCATAGGTGGTGTTACTTCATTCAGGGCTCGGTAGTCTGCTGTCAGACGCCAGTCTCCATTCTGCTTCCGCACAGGCCACACTGGACTGTTGAAAGGTGAATGAGTTTTGCTGACGACTTTCTGACTCTCCAACTGACGAATCAGATTCTGAATGGGCAACAAAGAGTCACGGTTGGTTCTGTATTGTCTGTGATGCACAGTCTGAGAAGCAACTGGCAATTTAATGTCCTGTATCTTATGTTGTCCCACAACTGCAGATTCATCAGAAAGTTCAGGTCTGGCAGACAGCTTCAATTTTTGTCCATCAATTTCTATAGAAGCTACTCCAAAAGCCCATTTGTAACCTCTAGGGTCTTTGAAACGCCCTTCTCTCAGAAAATCAATTCCCAAAATACAAGGTGCGTCAGGTCCGGTCACAACTGTATGCTTCCTCCATTGTTTACCAGTTAGACTTATATTAACTTCTACCTTACTTAACTCTTGAGATCCACCAGTGACTCCCAGAATAGTTATGGACTCTGATCCCTGATAATTTGATGGTATTATGGTGCACTGAGCTCCTGTGTCAACCAAGGCCCTGTACTTCCGAAATTGTGAAGTGCCAGGCCACTGGATCTACACATCCCAATAGATTCTGTTATCTCTGTAATCCCTCTCCTCCCCCTGGCGTGAGGCAGGGCACCCCTAGTTATGGGGAACATGCGCACATCTGCATTGCACATAGTTTGCAGGGTTATAACTTTGCATGTTATAACTGGAGTCACTGTTGGAGCCATAAGAGTCGTTCTGGGGAACTGTGGAAGTAACAGCTACCCTTCTGGTATTGCTACCTCGGGTTCTGCCACTTTGCAATTCCCTCAGTCTCCTGAAAAGATTAGCAGTTGGTTGGCCATCCCAGCGGTTCATGTTCTCACCAAACTGATCACGCAGATTTATCCAAATAGTTCTACGTGATTGCCTTGGTGGTCTGTTTTGGAATGACCTGTTTTGGAATGTCCTGTTTTGGAATGACCTCCTTGGAGGACGTTTATTCCTCATAGATGAAACTTGTATCCACCTGGAGGAAGAATTGAAATTATCCTTCTGTGCCAATTGGTATATGGAATCTTTCAGATCCTTCATGCAATTCTCGATTTTTCCAGACAGAGTTTCAATGGCTGAAACCAAAGAACCACGTGTCATGCTATCCTCCAATTGTCTCATTTGATCACTGAATTGGCCAACCGTAGGAGAAACTCCACCATAACTTCTTGACACAATTCTGCTTGCCAGAATATTTGCATAATTAGAAGGAGCAAGTTTGATGATCTTTTTAGCAAGACCAATACCCACAGGAATGTCACCAGGATTCAGAGTTTCATGTTCACCATAGAGTAGCTCTCTAACAGCAAATTCTCTCAAGCGCTTAATTCCCTCATCTATGGTAGTCCAGGGTTTAGGATTCCATGGAAGGTCATCTCGGGAAGGGTATCTCAGGGCAACCGCCATTAAAAGGCGTATCCACAGATTAACCTTACCGAGAGCTTCGCCTAGATGTCTATCTATTCCATTGTCCCTTGAGAGAGTTCCTAACTGAGCTGCTGACTTGTCTCCAACTGTTAGAGCTGAAGCACCTGTATCATAACACCTACTAAGCCAAGCTAGAACTGGCTCCTTATCTGCCCTGGTGAAATCTTTACGGACATTTTTCAATTCCTCCCGTGGAGAAGAACACTCCAAAATATCATCTTCATCTTCGTCTCCCTGAATTCTTTGCCCATATAATCCTGCTGTCATTCTCCTAAGGATCTCTTTAAGCTGAGAACCACCTTTGCCAGCTGCTTTCCTAACTTCATCTCTATCCTGCTTTGATCTCACTAGGTTAGCTAGATCTTTAAAACAAACCTTCTCTTCCTCCTGAGCAGGATCTTTTAGAGTAGAGGGCCCCTCATCAGGATCAGTCTCCACCTCTTCTTCTCCATCTTTGCCCTTTCCAGCTCTAGTCTTTAAAGGAGCCACCTTAACTGGAGCTGTGTTTGAATTTACAGCCACCTTAATGGAAGCTGACAGGTCCTGAGATAAATCAGCTGCTGGGGCAGTGACTTCCGGTCCCACCGAGGGAGTGGGTGGAAGTGACGTTGCTCCGTTAATGGCCGACGGAGAAGAAGAAGAAGGAGAAGGAGTGGGAGAAGGAGTAGGTGCCATGTTGATATCAGCCGATGCCCTTGGCAGCTTGCCAGAATCAGCAGAGTCATTTAGAGCTGCTTTACCAATTAACTTTTTAGCCTTCTTTTTAACTGACACAGGTTCTCCACAGTCCTCGTCACTAGATGACTCTGGGACTGATCGAGAGCCACGGCGTTTTCTTTTTGATCTAGTTTTAATAACAAAACACGCCCTGGACACCTTTCTCTCTCGCCACAAGGAATACAGAGAAAACACATTAGTTATCACCAGCAGCAGAATTATACACATCACATAAATCACCTTTGGATCCCAGGCATCACCTAAAGTTACTCTCTCCTCAGGTGGAATCCTAAAACCCTTTATCTCAATTGGAAGAGTGGTGGAGGTAACATTCCTGTATCTCACTGGCCATAGGAAATTAATACATTTTCCATACCATAATTTAACTCTATACATAACCCACATATAAATTGTCCGCACCAAATATTTACCCAGGTAATCCAAAATCAAACCCAAACAATACCTGTAAATCAGAGCCCCAAAAATTGAAAAGAATAATCGCTCCACAAACCACAATACCTTCATGTTTGCTAATTCAGCTAGAAAACACTAAATCAATCAAGTAATAAATTAAACTAATTATCTGCCCCACGTTGGGCGCCAATAAAAAAAATGTCGTGGGGTGGAAGGGTAAGGCCAAGAAGCCTCCTCCCTTCCCCCTTGTAAGGCAAAGGGAAAGAAACTTGAAGGGAAAGGAAAAAAAAACTCACAAGCTGAATTAGCAAGGCAGTGGAGCTATATTTACAAAGCAATGTAGGGTATGCAGGGGAATATTTACAAATTTACAATATCTACAATATATACAAAGATATACAACAGAGTAACACAGAAATGAGAGTGACCCCCCCTCGGCAGAGGGGGTTCCCCACCTCCGCTCTCCCCTCTCTCCCCCCCCCCTTTCCCCAGAATGGGATAGAAAGAGAAAGAAAAAGAGAGGAAAAAAAATGTTAGAAGCAGTTCGTGTTAATTGGAAGGGAGTTTAATACCGGCTTTTTATCTGGTCTTCAAGGCCAAGGCCTTGGCAGAAAGCCCAGCAGAGAAAGAGAGCTGCTGCACGTGGAGAGGCGGAAGCAAGACTAAAGAGAGAAGTACCAGAGTGCCCAGTTCACTCCCAGTTCTGAAGGTGCTTCCTCCCACTTCACCAATGAAATAGTTTAGATTATTCTTTCCGTTTACCAACTTCCGTCCACCATATTCCCTTTCTTAAGGGGGCAACGACAACCGGCCACACTGGGGTTGGGCTGGGGCAGGGCCGGGACTGGGGGGCTGGGCTGGGGCTGGGGCTGGGGCTGGGCTAGGGCTGGGGGCAGGGATGGGGATGGGGCTGGGCTGGGCTGGGAAAACGGATGGGGCTGGGGCTGGGGCTGGGCTGGGGGCAGGGATGGGGATGGGGCTGGGCTGGGCTGGGGGAACGGATGGGGCTGGGGCTGGGGCTGGGGATGGGGCTGGGGCTTGGGCCGGGGCAGGGCTGGGCCTGGGCTGGGGATGAGGCTGGGGTGGGGCTGGGGGCTGGGTCCAGGGTGGGGCTGGGGCTGGGCTGGGGGCCAGGGCTGGGGCTGGGCGGTGGCTGGGGCTGGGCTGGAGCTGGGATGGGGCTGGGACTGGGTCCAGGGCAGGGTCTGGACTGGGGCTGGGGCTAGGCTGGGGCAGGGCTGGGCTGGGCTGGGGCTGGGGCTGGGTCCAGGGTGGGGCTTGGGTCCGGGACTGGGGCAGGACTGGGGCCGGGCTGGGGCTGGGGCTGGGGTTGGGCTAGGGCAGGGCTGGGCCTGGGTCCAGGGCAGGGGCTGGGCTGGGTCTGGGTCTGGGCCGGGGCAGGGCTGGGGCAGGGGCTGGGCTGGGGCCGAGGGTTGGGGGGGGCTGGAGCTGGGGCTGAGGGCAGGGCTGGGGGCAGGGATGGGGATGGGGCTGGGCTGGGCTGGGGGAAAGGATGGGGGCTGGGTCTGGGGCTTGGGCTGCGGCAGGGCTGGACCTGGGCTGGGGATGAGGCTGGAGTAGGGCTGGGGCTGGGTCCAGGGCAGGGCCTGGGCTGGGGCTGGGGCTAGGCTGGGACAGGGCTGGGGCTGGGCTGGAGCTGCAGACAGGGCTGGGGCTAGGGCTGAGGTAGGGGTAGGGCTGGGGCTGGATTGGGGCCAAGGCTGGGGCAGGACTAGGCTTGAGGCTGGGCCTTGGGCTGGGGCTGGGTTGGCGCAGGGCAGGGGCTGGGGTGGAACCAAGGCTTTGGACAGGGCTGGGGCTGGGGCTGGAGCCAGGGCTGGGGCAGGAGCCAGGGCTGGGGCAGGGCTGAGGTCAGGCCGGGGGCTGGGCTGTGGCTGTGGCTGGGGACAGGGCTGGGGCCAGGCTGGGTCTGGGGCTGGACTGAGGGCAGGGCTGGGCTAGGCCTGAGGCTTGGGCAGGGCTAGGTTAGGGCTGAGCTGAGGCTGGGGCTGGGTCCAGGCCTGGGGCTGGGCTGAGGGCAGGGCTGGGCTAGGGCTGGGGCTGGGTCAGGGCTGGGCTAGGGCTGGGCTGGGGCCGGGGCTGGGGCCCGTAGTGGGGCTGGGGCTGGGGCTGGGTACAGGATTGGGGCAGGGGCTGTGGCCGGGATTGGGCTGGGGCAGGGCCAGGGCTGGGGCTGGGCTGGGGCTGGGGTTGGGCTGGGGCAGGGCTGGGGCTGGGCTAGGGCAGGGCTAGGGCTGAGGCTGGGCTGGGGCTGGGCTGGGGGCAGAGCTGGGGATGGGGCAGGGCTGAGGTCAGGCCTGGGGCTGGGGCTGGGGCAGGGCTAGGGCAGGGCTGGGGCTGGGGCAGGGGCCGGGGCTGGGGACAGGGCTGGGGCCAGAGCTGGGGCAGGGCTGGGGGCCGGCCTGGGGCTGGGTTCGGTGCAGGGCTGGGCTGGGGCAGGGCGGGGGGCTGGGGCAGGGCTGGGCTAGGGCTGGGCTGGGGCCGGGGCTGAGGCCGGGGGTGGGGCTGGGGCTGGGGTAGGGCTTGGCCTGGGCTGGGGATGAGGCTGGGGTGGGGCTGGGCTGGGTCCAGGGCAGGGGCTGGGCTGGGGCTGGGGCTAGGCTTGGGCAGGGCTGGGGATGAGGCTGGGGTGGGGCTGGGGCTGGGTCCAGGGCTGGGGCCAGCTGGGGCTGGGGGCTGGGCTGAGGGCAGGGCTGGGACTGGGGCAGGGGCACGGGCCGAGGCTGGGGACAGGGGCTAGGGCTGGAGCTAGGGCAGGGCTGGGGCCAGGCTGGGGGCTGGGTTCGGCTCAGGGCTGGGGCTTGGTCCAGGGCTGGGGCTGGGCTGAGGGCATGGCTGTGGCTAGGCCTGGGGCTGGGGCAGGGCTACGTTAGGGCTGGGCTGAGGCCGGGGCTGGGTCCGGGCCTGGGGCTGGACTGAGGGCAGGGCAGGGCTAGGGCTGGGGCTGGGTCAGGGCTGGGCAGGGGCTGAGCTGGGTCTCGCCTGGGGGCAGGGCTGGGGCCGAGACTGGGGCTAGGGCTGAGCTGGGGGCTGAGCTGGGGGGCAGGTCTGGGCTTGGGCTTGGGCAGGGCTGGGCTGGATAGGGCTGCTGGCCGGGGCTGGGGCCGGGGCTGGGGCCCAGGCTGGGGCTGGGGCAGGGGCTGAGCTGGGGGTCTCGCTGAGCTGGGGCTGGGGTAGGGCTGGAGCCGGGGCTGGGGCCAAGACCGGGGCTGGGCAGGCTCTGAGCTGATGCTGGGGTTTGGCTGGGGCTGGGCTGGGGCTGGGCTGGGGCTGGGGCAGGGCTGGGGAAGGGGTTGGGGCTGGGCTGGGGCCGGGGCTGGGACTGGGGCTGGGCTGGGTCTAGGGCTGGGGCTGTGCTGGTACTGTGCTGGGGGTGGGCTGGGGACTAGGGCTGGGGCAGGGCTGACGCAGGGCTGGGCAGGGCTGGGGGCAGGGGCTGGGGCTGGAGTAGGCTGGAGGCAGGGCCTTGGGCTGGGGCTGGGGGCAGGTCTGGGCTGGGGGCATGGCTGGGGCTTGGTTCGGGGGCAGGGGTGGGGCTGGGGCTGGGGCCGGGGCTGGGGCAGGACTGGGGCTGGGGCAGGACTGAGGCTGGGGCAGGAGTGGGGCTGGGTCTGGGGCTGGAGCTGGGGCAGCACTGGGGCTGGGGCTGGAAGCAAGTCTTGGGCAGGGCTGGGTCTGGGTCTGGGGCCGGGGCTGGGGGCGGGACTGGGGCTGGGAAAGGACTGAGGCTGGGGCAGGGCTGGGGCTGGGGCTGGGGCAGGGCTGGGGCTGGGGCTGGAACCAAGTCTTGGGCAGGGCTGGGGCTGGGGCTGGGGCCGGGGCTGGGGCAGGACTAGGCTTGAGGCTGGGCGTTGGGCTTGGGCTGGGTTGGCGCAGGGCTGGGGCTGGGGCTGGAACCAAGGCATAGGCAGGGCTGGGGCTGGGGCTGGAGCCAGGGCTGGGGCAGGAGCCAGGGCTGTGGCAGGGCTAAGGTCAGGCCTGGGGCTCGGCCTGGGGCAGGGCTGGGGCTAGGCTGGGGCTGGGCCTGGGGCTGGGCTGTGGCTGGGGCTGGGGAGAGGGGCTGGGCTAGGCTGGGGCTGGGCCTGGGGCTGGGCGGTGGCTGGGGCTGGGCTGGGGCAGGGCTGGGGCTGGGGCTGGGCTAGGGGCAGAGATGGGGATGGGGTTGGGCTGGGCTGGGGGAACGGATGGGGCTGGGGCTGGGGCTGGGGCTTGGGCTGGGGCAGGGCTGGGCTAGAGCTGGACTTCGGCCGGGGATGGGGCCGTGAGTGGGGCTTGGCTGGGGCCCGGGCTGGGGCGGGGCTGGGGCAGGGCTGGGGCTGGGCTGGGGATGAGGCTGGGGTGGGGCTGGGGCTGGGTCCAGGGCAGGGCTGGGGCTGGGGCTGGGGCTGGGGCTAGGCTGGGGCAGGGCTGGGGCAGGGCTGGGGCTGGGGCTGGGCTGGGGCTGGGGCTAGGCTGGGGCAGGGCTGGGGCAGGGCTGGGGGCTGGGGCTGGGTCCAGGGTGGGGCTGGGGCTGGGCTGGGGGCAGGGCTGGGTCCGGGACTTGAGCAGGGTTTGGGCTGGGCTGGGGCCAGTTCTGGGGTTGGAGGCTGTGGTCGGGGCTGGGGCCAGGGGCTGGGCTGGGGCAGGGGCAGGGGCAGTGCTAGGGCCGAGGCTGGGGCTGGGCTGGGGCCAGGGCTGGGGCAGGGTTAGGGAATGGTTGGGTGTGGGGGATGGGGCAGGGATGGGGCTGTTCTGGGGCTGCGGCTAGGCTGGGGCTGGGCTGGGGGCTGGTGCCAGGGCTGGGGCAGGATTGGGCGGGGGACTGGGCTGGGGCTGGGGCAGGGCTGGGGCAGGGGCTGGGTCCTGGGCTGGGTCTGGGGTCTGGGGTCTGGTCCAGGACTGGGGTAGGACTGTAGCAGCGCCAGGGACGGAGTTGGGGCTAGGCTGGGCTTAGGGCTGGGTCTGGACTGTGGCTGAGCTGGGGCTGGGTTGGGGCTGGGCTGGGGCAGGGCTGGGGCTTGGGCAGGGCTGGGGCTGGGCTGGGGCAGGGCTGGGGGCAGAGCTGGGGCTGGGCTGGGGCCGGGGCTTGGGCAGCGTTTGGGCTGGGCTGGGGCCAGGTCTGGGGCTGGAGGCTGGGGCCAGGGCTGGGCTGGGGGCTGGGAGCAGGGCTAGAGGTGGGGCCTGGGTTGGGGCTGAGGAAGGGCTGGGGCACGGCTAAGGCTTGGGCCGGGGCTAAGCTGGGGCTGGGGCTGGGCTGGGGGCAGAGCTGGGGGCTGGGGGCAGAGCTGGGTCTGGGGCAGGGCTGAGGTCAGGCCTGGGGCTGCGGCTGGGGCAGGGCTGGGGCGAGGCTGGGGCTGGGGCTGGGCTGAGGGCAGGGCTGGGGCTGGGGGCTGGGATGGGGCAGGACTGGGACTGGGGCAGGGGCACGGGCCGAGGCTGGGGACAGGGCTAGGGCTGGAGCTAGGGCAGGGCTGGGGCTGGGGCTGGAGCCAGGGCTGGGGCAGGAGCCAGGGCTGGGGCAGGGCTTGAGGTCAGGCCTGGGGCTCGGCCTGGGGCAGGGCTGGGGCTAGGCTGGGGCTGGGCCTGGGGCTGGGCTGTGGCTGGGGCTGGGGAGAGGGCTGGGGCTAGGCTGGGGCTGGGCCTGGGGCTGGGCTGTGGCTGGGGCTGGGGCCAGGGCTGGGGCCAGGCTGGGGCTGGGGCTGGGGCTGAGGGCAGGGCTGGAGCTGGGGGCTGGGATGGGGCAGGACTGGGACTGGGGCAGGGGCACGGGCCGAGGCTGGGGACAGGGCTAGGGCTGGAGCTAGGGCAGGGCTGGGGCCAGGCTGGGGCTGGGTTCAGCTCAGGGCTGGGGGCTTGGTCCAGGGCTGGGACTGGGCTGAGGGCAGGGCTGGGCTAGGGCTGGGGCTGGGGCAGGGCTACGTTAGGGCTGGGCTGAGGCCGGGGCTGGGTCCGGGCCTGGGGGCTGGACTGAGGGCAGGGCAGGGCTAGGGCTGGGGCTGAGCTGGGTCTCGCCTGGGGGCAGGGCTGGGGCCGAGACTGGGGCTAGGGCTGAGCTGGGCTGAGCTGGGGGCAGGTCTGGGCTTGGGCTTGGGCAGGGCTGGGCTGGATAGGGCTGCGGCCGGGGCTGGGGGCCGGGGCTGGGGCCCAGGCTGGGGCTGGGGCAGGGGCTGAGCTGGGGGTCTCGCTGAGCTGGGGCTGGGGTAGGGCTGGAGCCGGGGCTGGGGCCAAGACCGGGGCTGGGGCAGGCTCTGAGCTGATGCTGGGGTTTGGCTGGGGCTGGGCTGGGGCTGGGCTGGGGCTGGGGCAGGGCTGGGGAAGGGGTTGGGGCTGGGCTGGGACCGGGGGCTGGGACTGGGGCTGGGCTGGGGCTGGGGCTGGGGCTGTGCTGGTACTGTGCTGGGGGTGGGCTGGGGACTAGGGCTGGGGGCAGGGCTGACGCAGGGCTGGGGCTGGGCTGGGGGCAGGAGCTGGGCCTGGGGTAGGGCTGGGACTGAGGTTGGGGCCGGGGCTGGGGCTGGAGTAGGCTGGAGGCAGGGCCTTGGCTGGGTTGGGGGCAGGGCTGGGGCAGGACTGGGGCTGGGGCAGGACTGAGGCTGGGGCAGGACTGGGGCTGGGTCTGGGTCTGGAGCTGGGGCAGGGCTAGGGCTGGGGCTGGAACCAAGTCTTGGGCAGGGCTGGGTCTGGGGCTGGGGCCAGGGCTGGGGCAGGACTGGGGCTGGGAAAGGACTGAGGCTGGGGCAGGGCTGGGGCTGGGGCTGGGGATGGGCTGGGGCTGGGTCCAGGGCAGGGGGCTGGGCAGGGGGCTGGGGCTAGGCCAGGGCAGGGCTGGGGCAAGGGCTGGGCTGGGGCCGAGGGTGGGGCTGGGGCTGTGGCAGGGGCTGAGGGCAGGGCTGGGCTAGGGCTGGGGCTGGGGCAGGGGCCGGGGCTGGGGCCAGGGCTGGGGCAAGGCTGGGGCCGGGCTGGGGCTGGGTTCTGTGCAGGGCTGGGGCTGGGGCAGGGCTGGGCCAGGGCTGGTCTGGGGCCGGGGCTGGGGCCTGGGGTGGGGCTGGGGGCTGGGGCAGGGGCTGGGCCTGGGCTGGGGATGAGGCTGGGGTTGGACTGGGGCTGGGTCCAGGGCAGGGGCTGGGCTGTGGCTGGGGCTGGGCTGGGTCTGGGACTGGGTCCAGGGCTGGGGCTGGGCTGGGGCTGTGGCTGGGTCCAGGGCGGGGCTGGGCCTAGGCTGGGGATGAGGCTGGGGTGGGGCTGGGGCTGGGTCCAGGGCAGGGGCTGGGCAGGGGCTGGGGCTAAGCTGGGGCAGGGCTGGGGCTGGGGGCTGGAGCTGGGCTGGGGCTGAGGGTGGGGCTGGGGCTGGGCTAGGGCTGGGCTGGAGCCGGGGCTGCGACTGGGGCTGGGTACAGGGCTGGGGCTGGGCTAGGGCAGGCCTGGGTCTGGGGCTGGGGCTGGGCTGGGGCAGGGCTGGGGGTGGGGCTGGAGCTGGGCTGGGGCTGAGGGTGGGGCTGGGGCTGGGCTAGGGCTGGGCTGGAGCAGGGGCTGCGACTGGGGCTGGGTCTAGGGCTGGGGCTGGGCTGGGGCAGGCCTGGGGCTGGGGCTGGGTCTGGGCTGGGGCTGGGTCTGGGCTGGGGCTGGGTCCACTGCAGGGGCTGGCCTGGGGCTGGGGGCTGGGCTGGGGCAGGGCTGGGGCTGGGGCAGGGCGGGGGCTGTGGCTGGGCTGTGGCTGGAGCTGGGCTGGGGCCCGGCTGGGGCCGGGGGTGGGGCTGGGACTGGGGCGGGGGACTGGTAGAAGGCTGGTGCTGGGGCTGGGTCCAGGGCTGGGGCTGGGCGGTGGCTGGGGCTGGGCTGGGGTCAGGCCTGGGGCTGAGGCTGGGCCGGGGGAAGGGATGGGGATGGGGCGGGGCTGGGCTGGGGGAACGGATGGGGCTGGGGGCTGGGGCTTGGGCTGGAGCAGGGCTGGGCCTGGGCTGGGGATGAGGCTGGGGTGGGGCTGGGGCTGGGTCCAGGGCAGGGGCTGGGCAGGGGCTGGGGCTAAGCTGGGGCAGGGCTGGGGCTGGGGCTGGAGCTGGGCTGGGCTGAGGGTGGGGCTGGGGCTGGGCTAGGGCTGGGCTGGAGCCGGGGCTGCGACTGGGGCTGGGTACAGGGCTGGGGCTGGGCTAGGGCAGGCCTGGGTCTGGGGCTGGGGCTGGGCTGGGGCAGGGCTGGGGGTGGGGCTGGAGCTGGGCTGGGGCTGAGGGTGGGGCTGGGGCTGGGCTAGGGCTGGGCTGGAGCCGGGGCTGCGACTGGGGCTGGGTCTAGGGCTGGGGCTGGGCTGGGGCAGGCCTGGGGCTGGGGCTGGGGTCTGGGCTGGGGCTGGGTCCACTGCAGGGGCTGGCCTGGGGCTGGGGCTGGGCTGGGGCAGGGATGGGGCTGGGGCAGGGCGGGGGCTGTGGCTGGGCTGTGGCTGGAGCTGGGCTGGGGCCCGGCTGGGGCCGGGGGTGGGGCTGGGACTGGGGCGGGGACTGGTAGAAGGCTGGTGCTGGGGCTGGGTCCAGGGCTGGGGCTGGGCGGTGGCTGGGGCTGGGGCTGGGGTCAGGCCTGGGGCTGAGGCTGGGCCCGGGGGAAGGGATGGGGATGGGGCGGGGCTGGGCTGGGGGAACGGATGGGGATGGGGCTGGGGCTGGGGCTTGGGCTGGAGCAGGGCTGGGCCTGGGCTGGGGATGAGGCTGGGGTGGGGCTGGGGCTGGGTCCAGGGCAGGGGCTGGGCTGGGGGCTGGGGCTAGCTGGGGCGGGGATTGGGACAGGGCTGGGGCAGGATTAGGCTTGAGGCTGGGCCTTGGGCTGGGGCTGGGGTGGAGCAGGGCTGGGGCTGGGGCTGGAACCAAGGCTTGGGCAGGGCTGGGGCTGGACTGGGGCTGGGGCTTGGCTGGGGTAGGGGCTGGGGCCAGGGCTGGGGCTGGGGATGGGGCTGGGCTGGGGCCGAGGGTGGGGCTGGGGCTGGAACCGCAGGACTGGGCTGGAGCCGGGGCTGCGACTGGGGCTGGGTCCAGGGCTGGGGCTGGGCTGGGGCAGGCCTGGGGCTGGGGCTGGGGCTGGGCTGGGGCAGGGCTGGGGGTGGGGCTGGAGCTGGGCTGGGGCTGAGGGTGGGCCTGGGGCTGGGCTAGGGCTGGGCTGGAGCGGGGGCTGCGAATGGGGCTGGGTCTAGGGCTGGGGCTGGGCTGGGGCAGGCCTGGGGCTGGGGCTGGGGCAGGGCTGGGGGCAGGGATGGGGATTGGGCTGGGGATGAGGCTGGGGTGGGGCTGGGGCTGGGCTGGGACCGGGGCTGGGCTGGGGTAGGGCTGGCACAGGGTTGGGGCTGGGGCTGCGTCTGGGGCGGGGACTGGGACAGGGCTAGGCCTGGGGCTGGTCTGGGGCTGAGTCTGGGCCGGGGCTGGGGCCGGGGCAGGGGCAGGGCTGGGGCAGGGCTGGAACTGGGGCTGGGCTGGTGGCGAGGGTCGGGCTGGGGCTGGGGCTGGGGCTGCGGACAGCGCTGGGGCTAGGGCTGAGGTAGGGGTAGGGCTGGGGCTGGATTGGGGCCAGGGCTGGGGCAGGACTAGGCTTGAGGCTGGGCCTTGGCTGGGGCTGGGTTGGCGCAGGGCTGGGGCTGGGTCCAGGGCTGGGGCTGGGCTGGGGCTGGGGCTGGGCTGGGGCAGTGCTGGGCCGGGGCTGTGGCTGGGCTGGGACCAGGACTGGGCTGGGGCAGGGACTGGGGCAAGGCTTGGGCTGGGGCTGGGGTTGGGGCTGGGATGGGGCAGGGCTGGGGCTGGGGCTGGGCTGGGGGCAGGGATGGGGATGGGGCTGGGGCTGGGGCTGGGCTGTGGCTGGGGCTCGGGACAGGGCTGGGGCCAGGCTGGGGCTGGGGCTGGGCTGAGAGCAGGGCTGGGGCTGGGGGCTGGGATAGGGCAGGACTGGGACTGGGGCAGGGGCACGGGCCGAGGCTGGGGACAGGGCTAGGGCGTGAGCTAGGGCAGGGCTGGGGCAAGGCTGTGGCTGGATCCAGGGCTGGGGCTGGGCTGTGGCTGGGGCTGGGCTGGGCCTGGGGCTGGGGCTGGGCTGGGGCTGGGCCCGGGCAGGGCTGGGCTGGGCTGGGGCTGGGCTGGGTCCAGGGTGGGGCTGGGTCCAGGGCTAGGGCAGGACTGGGGCTGGGCTGGGGCTGGGGTTGGGCTGAGGGCAGGGCTGGGGCATGGCTGGGGATGGGGCTGTGCTGGGGCTGGGTCCAGGGCTGTGGCTGGGCTGTGGCTGGAGCTGGGCTGGGGCTGAGGGTGGGGCTGGGGCTGGGCTGGGGTAGGGCTGGGGCTGGGGCTGGGGCTGGGCTGGGGCTGGGGCTGGGCCGGGGCAGGGCTGGGTCAGGGGCTGGGCTGGTGCCAAGGGTGGGGCTGGGGATGGGGCTGGGGCTGAGGGCAGGGCTGGGCTAGGGCTGGGGCTGTGGCAGGGGCCGAGGCTGGGGCTGTGGCTGGGCTGGGGCTGGGCTGGGGCTGGGTTCGGCTCAGGGCTGGGGCTTGGTCCAGGGCTGGGGCTGGGCTGAGGGCAGGGCTGGGCTAGTCCTGGGGCTGGGGCAGGGCTAGGTTAGGGCTGGGCTGAGGCCAGGGCTGGGGCTGGGACTGGGGCTGGGACTGGGGCAGGGCAGGGGCTGGGCTAGGGATGGGGCTGGGGACAGGGCTGGGGCTGGGCTGGGGACAGGGCTGGGGCTGGGGCTGGGCTGAGGGTGGGGCTGGGCTGAGGGCAGGGCTGGGCCAGGGCTGGGGATGGGGGCTGGGATGGGGCAGGACTGGGCTGGGGCCGGGGCTGCGACTGGGGCTGGGTCCAGGGCTGGGGCTGGGCTGGGGCAGGCCTGGGGCTGGGGCTGGGGCTGGGCTGGGGCAGGGCTGGGGCTGGGGCAGGGCGGGGGCTGTGGCTGGGCTGTGGCTGGAGCCGGGCTGGGGCCGGGGCTGGGGCCGGGGGTGGGGCTAGGACTGGGGCGGGGACTGGTAGAATGCTGGTGCTGGGGCTGGGTCCAGGGCTGGGGCTGGGCAGTGGCTGGGGCTGGGCTGGGGTCAGGGCTGGGGCTGAGGCTGGGCTGGGCTGGGGAACGGATGGGGTGGGGCTGGGGCTGGGGCTGGGCAGGGCTGGGCCTAGGCTGGGGATGAGGCTGGGGTGGGGCTGGGCTGGGTCCAGGGCAGGGGCTGGGCAGGGGCTGGGGCTAGGCTGGGGCAGGGCTGGAACTGGGGCTGGAGCTGGGCTGGGGCTGAGGGTGGGGCTGGGGCTGGGCTAGGGCTGGGCTGGAGCCAGGGCTGCGACTGGGGCTGGGTCCAGGGCTGGGGCTGGGCTAGGGCAGGCCTGGGGCTGGGGCTGGGGCTGGGCTGGGGCAGGGCTGGGGGTGGGGCTGGAGCTGGGCTGGGGCTGAGGCTGGGGCTGGGGCTGGGCTAGGGCTGGGCTGGAGCCGGGGCTGCGACTGGGGCTGGGTCTAGGGCTGGGGCTGGGCTGGGGCAGGCCTGGGGCTGGGGCTGGGTCTGGGCTGGGGCTGGGTCCACTGCAGGGGCTGGCCTGGGGCTGGTGCTGGGGCTGGGTCCAGGGCTGGGGCTGGGCGGTGGCTGGGGCTGGGCTGGGGTCAGGCCTGGGGCTGAGGCTGGGCTGGGGGCAGGGATGGGGATGGGGCGGGGCTGGGCTGGGGGAACGGATGGGGCTGGGGCTGGGGCTGGGGCTTGGGCTGGGGCAGGGCTGGGCCTGGGCTGGGGATGAGGCTGGGGTGGGGCTGGGGCTGGGTCCAGGGCAGGGGCTGGGCTGGGGCTGGGGCTAGGCTGGGGCGGGGATTGGGACAGGGCTGGGGCAGGACTAGGCTTGAGGCTGGGCCTTGGGCTGGGGCTGGGTTGGCGCAGGGCTGGGGCTGGGGCTGGAACCAAGGCTTGGGCAGGGCTGGGGCTGGACTGGGGCTGGGGCTTGGCTGGGGTAGGGGCTGGGGCCAGGGCTGGGGCTGGGGCTGGGGCTGGGCTGGGGCCGAGGGTGGGGCTGGGGCTGGAACCAAGTCTTGGGCAGGGCTGGGGCTGGGGCTGGGGCTGGGGCTGGGCAGGACTGGGCTGGGGCCGGGGCTGCGACTGGGGCTGGGTCCAGGGCTGGGGCTGGGCTGGGGCAGTGCTGGGCCGGGGCTGTGGATGGGCTGGACCAGGACTGGGCTGGGGCAGGGACTGGGACAAGGCTTGGGCTGGGGCTGGGGCTGGGGCTGGGATGGGGCAGGGCTGGGGCTGGGGCTGGGCTGGGGGCAGGGATGGGGATGGGGCTGGGGCTGGGGCTGGGCTGTGGTTGGGGCTCGGGACAGGGCTGGGGCCAGCCTGGGGCTGGGGCTGGGCTGAGAGCAGGGCTGGGGCTGGGGGCTGGGATAGGGCAAGACTGGGACTGGGGCAGGGGCACGGGCCGAGGCTGGGGACAGGGCTAGGGCGTGAGCTAGGGCAGGGCTGGGGCAAGGCTGTGGCTGGATCCAGGGCTGGGGCTGGGCTGTGGCTGGGGCTGGGCTGGGCCTGGGGCTGGGGCTGGGCTGGGGCTGGGCCCGGGCAGGGCTGGGGCTGGGGCTGGGTCCAGGGTGGGGCTGGGTCCAGGGCTAGGGCAGGACTGGGACAGGGCTGGGGCTGGGGTTGGGCTGAGGGCAGGGCTGGGGCATGGCTGGGGATGGGGCTGTGCTGGGGCTGGGTCCAGGGCTGTGGCTGGGCTGTGGCTGGAGCTGGGCTGGGGCTGAGGGTGGGGCTGGGGCTGGGCTGGGGTAGGGCTGGGGCTGGGGCTGGGGCTGGGCTGGGGCTGGGGCTGGGCCGGGGCAGGGCTGGGGCAAGGGCTGGGCTGGTGCCAAGGGTGGGGCTGGGGATGGGGCTGGGGCTGAGGGCAGGGCTGGGCTAGGGCTGGGGCTGGGGCAGGGGCCGAGGCTGGGGCTGTGGCTGGGCTGGGGCTGGGCTGGGGCTGGGTTCGGCTCAGGGCTGGGGCTTGGTCCAGGGCTGGGGCTGGGCTGAGGGCAGGGCTGGGCTAGTCCTGGGGCTGGGGCAGGACTAGGTTAGGGCTGGGCTGAGGCCAGGGCTGGGGCTGGGACTGGGGCTGGGACTGGGGCAGGGCAGGGGCTGGGCTAGGGATGGGGCTGGGGACAGGGCTGGGGCTGGGCTGGGGACAGGGCTGGGGCTGGGGCTGGGCTGAGGGTGGGGCTGGGCTGAGGGCAGGGCTGGGCCAGGGCTGGGGATGGGGGCTGGGATGGGGCAGGACTGGGGCTGGGGCCGGGGCTGCGACTGGGGCTGGGTCCAGGGCTGGGGCTGGGCTGGGGCAGGCCTGGGGCTGGGGCTGGGGCTGGGCTGGGGCTGGGTCCACTGCAGGGGCTGGCCTGGGGCTGGGGCTGGGGCTGGGCTGGGGCAGGGCTGGGGCTGGGGCAGGGCGGGGGCTGTGGCTGGGCTGTGGCTGGAGCCGGGCTGGGGCCGGGGCTGGGGCAGGGCTGGGCCTAGGCTGGGGATGAGGCTGGGGTGGGGCTGGGGCTGGGTCCAGGGCAGGGGCTGGGCAGGGGCTGGGGCTAGGCTGGGGCAGGGCTGGAACTGGGGCTGGAGCTGGGCTGGGGCTGAGGGTGGGGCTGGGGCTGGGCTAGGGCTGGGCTGGAGCCAGGGCTGCGGCTGGGGCTGGGTCCAGGGCTGGGGCTGGGCTAGGGCAGGCCTGGGGCTGGGGCTGGGGCTGGGCTGGGGCAGGGCTGGGGGTGGGGCTGGAGCTGGGCTGGGGCTGAGGCTGGGGCTGGGGCTGGGCTAGGGCTGGGCTGGAGCCGGGGCTGCGACTGGGGCCGGGTCCAGGGCTGGGGCTGGGCTGGGGCAGGCCTGGGGCTGGGGCTGGGGCTGGGCTGGGGCTGGGTCCACTGCAGGGGCTGGCCTGGGGCTGGGGCTGTGGCTGGGGCAGGGCTGGGGCTGGGGCTGGGGCCGGGGGTGGGGCTGGGACTGGGGCGGGGACTGGTAGAAGGCTGGTGCTGGGGCTGGGTCCAGGGCTGGGGCTGGGCGGTGGCTGGGGCTGGGCTGGGGTCAGGGTTGGGGCTGAGGCTCGGCTGGGCTGGGGGAACGGATGGGGCTGGGGCTGGGGCTGGGGCTGGGCAGGACTGGGCTGGGGCCGGGGCTGCGACTGGGGCTGGGTCCAGGGCTGGGGCTGGGCTGGGGCAGGCCTGGGGCTGGGGCTGGGGCTGGGCTGGGGCTGGGTCCACTGCAGGGGCTGGTCTGGGGCTGGGGCTGGGGCAGGGCGGGGGCTGTGGCTGGGCTGTGGCTGGAGCTGGGCTGGGGCCGGGGCTGGGGCCGGGGGTGGGGCTGGGACTGGGGCGGGGACTGGTAGAAGGCTGGTGCTGGGGCTGGGTCCAGGGCTGGGGCTGGGCAGTGGCTGGGGCTGGGCTGGGACCAGGGCTGGGGCTGAGGCTGGGCTGGGGGCAGGGATGGGGATGGGGCGGAGCTGGGCTGGAGGAACGGATGGGGCTGGGGCTGGGGCTGAGGCTTGGGCTGGGGCAGGGCTGGGCCTGGGCTGGGGATGAGGCTGGGGTGGGGCTGGGGCTGGGTCCAGGGCAGGGGCTGGGCTGGGGCTGGGGCTAGGCTGGGGCGGGGATTGGGACAGGGCTGGGGCAGGACTAGGCTTGAGGCTGGGCCTTGGGCTGGGGCTGGGTTGGCGCAGGGCTGGGGCTGGGGCTGGAACCAAGGCTTGGGCAGGGCTGGGGCTGGACTGGGGCTGGGGCTTGGCTGGGGTAGGGGCTGGGGCCAGGGCTGGGGCTGGGGCTGGGGCTGGGCTGGGGCCGAGGGTGGGGCTGGGGCTGGAACCAAGTCTTGGGCAGGGCTGGGGCTGGGGCTGGGGCTGGGGCTGGGCAGGACTGGGCTGGGGCCGAGGGTGGGGCTGGGGCTGGAACCAAGTCTTGGGCAGGGCTGGGGCTGGGGCTGGGGCCGTGGGTGGGGCTGGGACTGGGGCGGGGACTGGTAGAAGGCTGGTGCTGGGGCTGGGTCCAGGGCTGGGGCTGGGCGGTGGCTGGGGCTGGGCTGGGGTCAGGGCTGGGGCTGAGGCTCGGCTGGGCTGGGGGAACGGATGGGGCTGGGGCTGGGGCTGGGGCTGGGCAGGACTGGGCTGGGGCCGGGGCTGCGACTGGGGCTGGGTCCAGGGCTGGGGCTGGGCTAGGGCAGGCCTGGGGCTGGGGCTGGGGCCAGGCTGGGGCTGGGTCCACTGCAGGGGCTGGCCTGGGGCTGGGGCTGGGGCCAGGGGTGGGGCTGGGGCTGGGGCTGGGGCCAGGGGTGGGGCTGGGACTGGGGCGGGGACTGGTAGAAGGCTGGTGCTGGGGCTGGGTCCAGGGCTGGGGCTGGGCGGTGGCTGGGGCTGGGCTGGGGTCAGGGCTGGGGCTGAGGCTCGGCTGGGCTGGGGGAACGGATGGGGCTGGGGCTGGGGCTGGGGCAGGGCTGGGCCTAGGCTGGGGATGAGGCTGGGGTGGGGCTGGGGCTGGGTCCAGGGCAGGGGCTGGGCTGGGGCTGGGGCTAGGCTGGGGCAGGGCTGGGGCTGGGGCTGGAGCTGGTCTGGGCTTTGGGCTGGGGCTGGGGCTGGGCTATGGCTGGGCTGGGGCAGGGGTGGGGGTGGGGCTGGAGCTGGGCTGGGGCTGAGGGTGGGGCTGGGGCTGGGCTAGGGCTGGGCTGGAGCCGGGGCTGCGACTGGGGCTGGGTCCAGGGCTGGGGCTGTGCTGGGGCAGGCCGGGGGCTGGGGCTGGGGCTGGGCTGGGGCTGGGTCCACTGCAGGGGCTGGCCTGGGGCTGGGGCTGGGCTGGGGCAGGGCTGGGGCTGGGGCAGGGCGGGGGCTGTGGCTGGGCTGTGGCTGGAGCTGGGCTGGGGCCGGGGCTGGGGCCGGGGGTGGGGCTGGGACTGGGGCGGGGACTGGTAGAAGGCTGGTGCTGGGGCTGGGTCCAGGGCTGGGGCTGGGCGGTGGCTGGGGCTGGGCTGGGGCCAGGGCTGGGGCTGAGGCTGGGCCGGGGGAAGGGATGGGGATGGGGCGGGGCTGGGCTGGGGGAACGGATGGGGCTGGGGCTGGGGCTGAGGCTTGGGCTGGGGCAGGGCTGGGCCTGGGCTGGGGATGAGGCTGGGGTGGGGCTGGGGCTGGGTCCAGGGCAGGGGCTGGGCTGGGGCTGGGGCTAGGCTGGGGCGGGGATTGGGACAGGGCTGGGGCAGGACTAGGCTTGAGGCTGGGCCTTGGGCTGGGGCTGGGTTGGCGCAGGGCTGGGGCTGGGGCTGGAACCAAGGCTTGGGCAGGGCTGGGGCTGGGCTGGGGCTGGGGCTGGGGCTGGGGCTGGGGGCAGGGCTGGGATTCGGTGGTGGCTGGGACTGGGTCCAGGGCAGAGGCTGGACTGGGGCTGGGGCTTGGCTGGGGTAGGGGCTGGGGCCAGGGCTGGGGCTGGGGCTGGAACCAAGTCTTGGGCAGGGCTGGGGCTGGGGCTGGGGCTGGGGCTGGGGCTGGGCAGGACTGGGCTGGGGCCGGGGCGTCGACTGGGGCTGGGTCCAGGGCTGGGGCTGGGGCTGGGCTGGGGCAGGCCTGGGGCTGGGGCTGGGGCTGGGCTGGGGCTGGGTCCACTGCAGGGGCTGGCCTGGGGCTGGGGCTGTGGCTGGGGCAGGGCTGGGGCTGGGGCTGGGGCCGGGGGTGGGGCTGGGACTGGGGCGGGGACTGGTAGAAGGCTGGTGCTGGGGCTGGGTCCAGGGCTGGGGCTGGGCGGTGGCTGGGGCTGGGCTGGGGTCAGGGCTGGGGCTGAGGCTCGGCTGGGCTGGGGGAACGGATGGGGCTGGGGCTTGGGCTGAGGCTGGGCAGGACTGGGCTGGGGCCGGGGCTGCGACTGGGGCCGGGTCCAGGGCTGGGGCTGGGCTGGGGCAGGCCTGGGGCTGGGGCTGGGGCTGGGCTGGGGCTGGGTCCACTGCAGGGGCTGGCCTGGGGCTGGGGCTGTGGCTGGGGCAGGGCTGGGGCTGGGGCTGGGGCCGGGGGTGGGGCTGGGACTGGGGCGGGGACTGGTAGAAGGCTGGTGCTGGGGCTGGGTCCAGGGCTGGGGCTGGGCGGTGGCTGGGGCTGGGCTGGGGTCAGGGTTGGGGCTGAGGCTCGGCTGGGCTGGGGGAACGGATGGGGCTGGGGCTGGGGCTGGGGCTGGGCAGGACTGGGCTGGGGCCGGGGCTGCGACTGGGGCTGGGTCCAGGGCTGGGGCTGGGCTGGGGCAGGCCTGGGGCTGGGGCTGGGGCTGGGCTGGGGCTGGGTCCACTGCAGGGGCTGGTCTGGGGCTGGGGCTGGGCTGGGGCAGGGCTGGGGCTGGGGCAGGGCGGGGGCTGTGGCTGGGCTGTGGCTGGAGCTGGGCTGGGGCCGGGGCTGGGGCCGGGGGTGGGGCTGGGACTGGGGCGGGGACTGGTAGAAGGCTGGTGCTGGGGCTGGGTCCAGGGCTGGGGCTGGGCAGTGGCTGGGGCTGGGCTGGGGCCAGGGCTGGGGCTGAGGCTGGGCTGGGGGCAGGGATGGGGATGGGGCGGAGCTGGGCTGGGGGAACGGATGGGGCTGGGGCTGGGGCTGAGGCTTGGGCTGGGGCAGGGCTGGGCCTGGGCTGGGGATGAGGCTGGGGTGGGGCTGGGGCTGGGTCCAGGGCAGGGGCTGGGCTGGGGCTGGGGCTAGGCTGGGGCGGGGATTGGGACAGGGCTGGGGCAGGACTAGGCTTGAGGCTGGGCCTTGGGCTGGGGCTGGGTTGGCGCAGGGCTGGGGCTGGGGCTGGAACCAAGGCTTGGGCAGGGCTGGGGCTGGGCTGGGGCTGGGGCTGGGGCTGGGGCTGGGGGCAGGGCTGGGATTCGGCGGTGGCTGGGACTGGGTCCAGGGCAGGGGCTGGACTTGGGCTGGGGCTTGGCTGGGGTAGGGGCTGGGGCCAGGGCTGGGGCTGGGGCTGGGGCTGGGCTGGGGCTGAGGGTGGGGCTGGGGCTGGGCTAGGGCTGGGCTGGAGCCAGGGCTGCGGCTGGGGCTGGGTCCAGGGCTGGGGCTGGGCTAGGGCAGGCCTGGGGCTGGGGCTGGGGCTGGGCTGGGGCAGGGCTGGGGGTGGGGCTGGAGCTGGGCTGGGGCTGAGGCTGGGGCTGGGGCTGGGTCTAGGGCTGGGGCTGGGCTGGGGCAGGCCTGGGGCTGGTGCTGGGGCTGGGTCCAGGGCTGGGGCTGGGCGGTGGCTGGGGCTGGGCTGGGGTCAGGCCTGGGGCTGAGGCTGGGCTGGGGGCAGGGATGGGGATGGGGCGGGGCTGGGCTGGGGGAACGGATGGGGCTGGGGCTGAGGCTGGGGCTTGGGCTGGGGCAGGGCTGGGCCTGGGCTGGGGATGAGGCTGGGGTGGGGCTGGGGCTGGGTCCAGGGCAGGGGCTGGGCTGGGGCTGGGGCTAGGCTGGGGCGGGGATTGGGACAGGGCTGGGGCAGGACTAGGCTTGAGGCTGGGCCTTGGGCTGGGGCTGGGTTGGCGCAGGGCTGGGGCTGGGGCTGGAACCAAGGCTTGGGCAGGGCTGGGGCTGGACTGGGGCTGGGGCTTGGCTGGGGTAGGGGCTGGGGCCAGGGCTGGGGCTGGGGCTGGGGCTGGGCTGGGGCCGAGGGTGGGGCTGGGGCTGGAACCAAGTCTTGGGCAGGGCTGGGGCTGGGGCTGGGGCTGGGGCTGGGCAGGACTGGGCTGGGGCCGGGGCTGCGACTGGGGCTGGGTCCAGGGCTGGGGCTGGGCTAGGGCAGGCCTGGGGCTGGGGCTGGGGCTGGGCTGGGGCAGGGCTGGGGGTGGGGCTGGAGCTGGGCTGGTGGTGAGGGTGGGGCTGGGGCTGGGGCTGGGGCTTGGGCTGGGGCAGGGCTGGGCCTGGGCTGGGGATGAGGCTGGGGTGGGGCTGGGGCTGGGTCCAGGGCAGGGGCTGGGCTGGGGATGGGGCTAGGCTGGGGCGGGGATTGGGACAGGGCTGGGGCAGGACTAGGCTTGAGGCTGGGCCTTGGGCTGGGGCTGGGTTGGTGCAGGGCTGCGGCTGGGGCTGGAACCAAGGCTTGGGCAGGGCTGGGGCTGGACTGGGGCTGGGGCTTGGCTGGGGTAGGGGCTGGGGCCAGGGCTGGGGCTGGGGCTGGGGCTGGGGCTGGGCTGGGGCCGAGGGTGGGGCTGGGGCTGGAACCAAGTCTTGGGCAGGGCTGGGGCTGGGGCTGGGGCCGTGGGTGGGGCTGGGACTGGGGCGGGGACTGGTAGAAGGCTGGTGCTGGGGCTGGGTCCAGGGCTGGGGCTGGGCGGTGGCTGGGGCTGGGCTGGGGTCAGGGCTGGGGCTGAGGCTCGGCTGGGCTGGGGGAACGGATGGGGCTGGGGCTGGGGCTGGGGCTGGGCAGGACTGGGCTGGGGCCGGGGCTGCGACTGGGGCTGGGTCCAGGGCTGGGGCTGGGCTAGGGCAGGCCTGGGGCTGGGGCTGGGGCCAGGCTGGGGCTGGGTCCACTGCAGGGGCTGGCCTGGGGCTGGGGCTGGGCTGGGGATGAGGCTGGGGTGGGGCTGGGGCTGGGTCCAGGGCAGGGGCTGGGCTGGGGCTGGGGCTAGGCTGGGGCGGGGATTGGGACAGGGCTGGGGCAGGACTAGGCTTGAGGCTGGGCCTTGGGCTGGGGCTGGGTTGGCGCAGGGCTGGGGCTGGGGCTGGAACCAAGGCTTGGGCAGGGCTGGGGCTGGGCTGGGGCTGGGGCTGGGGCTGGGGCTGGGGCTGGGGGCAGGGCTGGGATTCGGTGGTGGCTGGGACTGGGTCCAGGGCAGAGGCTGGACTGGGGCTGGGGCTTGGCTGGGGTAGGGGCTGGGGCCAGGGCTGGGGCTGGGGCTGGGGCTGGGCTGGGGCTGGGGCTGGGGCCGGTGGTGGGGCTGGGACTGGGGCGGGGACTGGTAGAAGGCTGGTGCTGGGGCTGGGTCCAGGGCTGGGGCTGGGCGGTGGGCTGGGGCTGGGCTGGGGTCAGGGCTGGGGCTGAGGCTCGGCTGGGCTGGGGGAACGGATGGGGCTGGGGCTTGGGCTGAGGCTGGGCAGGACTGGGCTGGGGCCGGGGCTGCGACTGGGGCCGGGTCCAGGGCTGGGGCTGGGCTGGGGCAGGCCTGGGGCTGGGGCTGGGGCTGGGCTGGGGCTGGGTCCACTGCAGGGGCTGGCCTGGGGCTGGGGCTGTGGCTGGGGCAGGGCTGGGGCTGGGGCTGGGGCCGGGGGTGGGGCTGGGACTGGGGCGGGGACTGGTAGAAGGCTGGTGCTGGGGCTGGGTCCAGGGCTGGGGCTGGGCGGTGGCTGGGGCTGGGCTGGGGTCAGGGTTGGGGCTGAGGCTCGGCTGGGCTGGGGGAACGGATGGGGCTGGGGCTGGGGCTGGGGCTGGGCAGGACTGGGCTGGGGCCGGGGCTGCGACTGGGGCTGGGTCCAGGGCTGGGGCTGGGCTGGGGCAGGCCTGGGGCTGGGGCTGGGGCTGGGCTGGGGCTGGGTCCACTGCAGGGGCTGGTCTGGGGCTGGGGCTGGGGCAGGGCGGGGGCTGTGGCTGGGCTGTGGCTGGAGCTGGGCTGGGGCCGGGGCTGGGGCCGGGGGTGGGGCTGGGACTGGGGCGGGGACTGGTAGAAGGCTGGTGCTGGGGCTGGGTCCAGGGCTGGGGCTGGGCAGTGGCTGGGGCTGGGCTGGGGCCAGGGCTGGGGCTGAGGCTGGGCTGGGGGCAGGGATGGGGATGGGGCGGAGCTGGGCTGGAGGAACGGATGGGGCTGGGGCTGGGGCTGAGGCTTGGGCTGGGGCAGGGCTGGGCCTGGGCTGGGGATGAGGCTGGGGTGGGGCTGGGGCTGGGTCCAGGGCAGGGGCTGGGCTGGGGCTGGGGCTAGGCTGGGGCGGGGATTGGGACAGGGCTGGGGCAGGACTAGGCTTGAGGCTGGGCCTTGGGCTGGGGCTGGGTTGGCGCAGGGCTGGGGCTGGGGCTGGAACCAAGGCTTGGGCAGGGCTGGGGCTGGGCTGGGGCTGGGGCTGGGGCTGGAACCAAGGCTTGGGCAGGGCTGGGGCTGGGCTGGGGCTGGGGCTGGGGCTGGGGGCAGGGCTGGGATTCGGCGGTGGCTGGGACTGGGTCCAGGGCAGGGGCTGGACTGGGGCTGGGGCTTGGCTGGGGTAGGGGCTGGGGCTGGGGCTGGGGCTGGGGCTGGGGCTGGGCTGGGGCCGAGGGTGGGGCTGGGGGTGGAACCAAGTCTTGGGCAGGGCTGGGGCTGGGGCTGGGGCTGGGGCTGGGCAGGACTGGGGCTGGGGCTGGGGCTGGGGCTGGGGCTGGGCAGGACTGGGGCTGCGACTGGGGATGGGTCCAGGGCTGGGGCTGGGCTGGGGCAGGCCTGGGGCTGGGGCTGGGGCTGGGGTTGGGCTGGGGCTGGGTCCGGGCTGGGGCTGGGTCCACTGCAGGGGCTGGCCTGGGGCTGGGGCTGTGGCTGGGGCAGGGCTGGGGCTGGGGCTGGGGCCGGGGGTGGGGCTGGGACTGGGGCGGGGACTGGTAGAAGGCTGGTGCTGGGGCTGGGCTGTGGCTGGAGCTGGGCTGGGGCCGGGGCTGGGGCCGGGGGTGGGGCTGGGCTAGGGCAGGGCTGGGGTTGGGGCTGGGGCTGGGCTGGGGGAACGGATGGGGCTGGGGCAGGGGCTGGGGCTGGGGCTGGGCAGGACTGGGCTGGGGCCGGGGCTGCGACTGGGGCTGGGTCCAGCGCTGGGGCTGGGCTGGGGCAGGCCTGGGGCTGGGGCTGGGGCTGGGCTGGGGCTGGGTCCACTGCAGGGGCTGGCCTGGGGCTAGGGCTGGGCTGGGGCAGGGCTGGGGCTGGGGCAGGGTGGGGGCTGTGGCTGGGCTGTGGCTGGAGCTGGGCTGGGGCCGGGGCTGGGGCCGGGGGTGGGGCTGGGCTAGGGCAGGGCTGGGGTTGGGGCTGGGGCTGGGCTGGGGCAGGGCTGCGGGTGGGGCTGGAGCTGGGCTGGGGCTGAGGGTGGGGCTGGGGCTGGGCTAGGGCTGAGCTGGGGCCGGGGCTGCAACTGGGGCTGGGTCCAGGGCTGGGGCTGGGCTGGGGCAGGCCTCGGGATGGGGCTGGGGCTGGGCTGGTGCTGGGTCCACTGCAGGGGCTGGCCTGGGGCTGGGGCTGGGCTGGGGCAGGGCTGGGGCTGGGGCAGGGCGGGGGCTGTGGCTGGGCTGTGGCTGGAGCTGGGCTGGGGCCGGGGCTGGGGCCGGGGGTGGGGCTGGGACTGGGTTGGGGACTGGGTTGGGGACTGGTAGAAGGCTGGTGCTGGGGCTGGGTCCAGGGCTGGGGCTGGGCGGTGGCTGGGGCTGGGCTGGGTTCAGGGCTGGGGCTGAGGCTGGGCTGGGGTGGGGGAACGGATGGGGCTGGGGCTGGGGCTGGGGCAGGGCTGGGCCTAGGCTGGGGATGAGGCTGGGGTGGGGCTGGGTCCAGGCTGGGGCTGGGGCTGGGGCTGGGGTAGGGGCTGGGGCCAGGGCTGGGGCTGGGCTGGGGCTGGGGCTGGGTCCAGGCTGGGGCTGGGGCTGGGGCTGGGGTAGGGGCTGGGGCCAGGGCTGGGGCTGGGGCTGGGGCTGGGCTGGGGCCGAGGGTGGGGCTGGGGCTGGAACCAAGTCTTGGGCAGGGCTGGGGCTGGGGCTGGGGCTGGGGCTGGGGCTGGCCAGGGCTGGGGCTGGGCATGGACCGAGACTGTGCAGGGGTCGGGCTGGGGCAGGGGCTGGGCTGGGGCTGGGGCTGGAGTTGGGCTGGGGCTGCGGGTGGGGCTGGGGCTGGGCTAGGCCTGGGCTGGAGCCGGGGCTGCGACTGGGGCTGGGTCCAGGGCTGGGGCTGGGCTGGGGCAGGCCTGGGGCTGTGGCTGGGGCTGGGCTGGGGCAGGGCTGGGGGTGGGGCTGGTGCTGGGCTGGGGCTGAGGGTGGGGCTGGGGCTGGGCTAGGGCTGGGCTGGAGCCGGGGCTGCGACTGGGGCTGGGTCCAGGTCTGGGGCTGGGCTGGGGAGGCCTGGGCTGGGGCTGGGGCTGGGCTGGGGCTGGGTCCACTGCAGGGGCTGGCCTGGGGCTGGGGCTGTGGCTGGGGCAGGGCTGGGGCTGGGGCAGGGCGGGGGCTGTGGCTGGGCTGTGGCTGGAGCTGGGCTGGGGCCGGGGCTGGGGCCGGGGGTGGGGCTGGGACTGGGGCGGGGACTGGTAGAAGGCTGGTGCTGGGGCTGGGTCCAGGGCTGGGGCTGAGGCTGGGCTGGGGGCAGGGATGGGGATGGGGCGGGGCTGGGCTGGGGGAACGGATGGGGCTGGGGCTGGGGCTGGGGCTTGGGCTGGGGCAGGGCTGGGCCTGGGCTGGGGATGAGGCTGGGGTGGGGCTGGGGCTGGGTCCAGGGCAGGGGCTGGGCTGGAGCTGGGGCTAGGCTGGGGCGGGGATTGGGCCAGGGCTGGGGCTGGACTAGGCTTGAGGCTGGGCCTTGGGCTGGGGCTGGGTTGGCGCAGGGCTGGGGCTGGGGCTGGAACCAAGGCTTGGGCAGGGCTGGGGCTGGGCTGGGGCTGGGGCTGGGTCCAGGCTGGGGCTGGGGCTGGGGGTGGGGCTGGGGCCGGGCTGAGATTCGGCGGTGGCTGGGACTGGGTCCAGGGTAGCGGCTGGACTGGGGCTGGGGCTTGGCTGGTGTAGGGGCTGGGGCCAGGGCTGGGCCTGGGGCTGGGGCTGGGCTGGGGCCGAGGGTGGGGCTGGGACTGGGGCGGGGACTGATAGAAGGCTGGTGCTGGGGCTGGGTCCAGGGCTGGGGCTGGGCGGTGGCTGGGGCTGGGCTGGGGTCAGGGCTGGGGCAGAGGCTGGGCTGGGCTGGGGGAACGGATGGGGCTGGGGCTGGGGCTGGGACAGGGCTGGGCCTAGGCTGGGGATGAGGCTGGGGTGGGGATGTGGCTGGGTCCAGGGCAGGGGCTGGGCTGGGGCTGGGGCTGGGGCTGGGGCTGGGGCTGGGTCCAGGCTGGGGCAGGGCTGGGGCTGGGCTGGGGCTGGGGCTGGGTCCAGGCTGGGGCTGGGGCTGGGGCTGGGGGCAGGGCTGGAATTCGGCGGTGGCTGGGACTGGGTCCAGGGCTGGGGCTGGGCTGTGGCTGGGGCTGGGCTGGGGTAGGGGCTGGGGCCAGGGCTGGGGCTGGGGCTGGGCTGGGGCCGAGGGTGGGGCTGGGGCTGGAACCAAGTCTTGGGCAGGGCTGGGGCTGGGGCTGGGGCTGGGGCTGGGCAGGGCTGGGGCTGGGCATGGACCGGGACTGGGCAGGAGTCGGGCTGGGGCAGGGGCTGGGCAGGGCTGGGGCTGAGCATGGACCGGGACTGGGCAGGGGTAGGGCCGGGGCTGGGGGCTGGGCTGGGGCTGGGGTTGGGCTGGGTCAGGGCTGGGGCTGGGGTTGGGCTGGGGTTGGGGCTGGGGCTGGGCTGGGGCTGGGGCTAGGTCCAGGGCTGTGGCTGGGCTGTGGCTGGAGCTGGGCTGGGGCTGAGAGTGGGGCTGGGGTTGGGCTTGGGCTGGGCTGGGGCCGGGGCTGCGACTGTGGCTCGGTCCAGGGCTGTGGCTGGGCTGTGGCTGGGGCTGGGCTAGGGCAGGGCTGGGGCTGGGCTGGGGCAAGGCTGGGGGTGGGGCTGGGGCTGGGCTAGGGCTGGGCTGGGGCCGGGGCTGCGACTGGAGCTGGGCCCAGGGCTGGGGCTGGGCTGGGGCACGCCTGGGCTGGGGCTGGGGCTGGGCTGGGGCAGGGCAGCTTCCTCGAGACAGCACCCAGACCAGCAACCGCCGGGGACCAGCCGCTGCTCTCCTTTTCGGGCTGCGGGAATCGCCATCGCTGCCGAGTTTAGCCGCGGGGAAGGAGCAGCCGCTCTTTCACGTGGTCAGACTCGTGGTCCCAGCGGCGGGAGCGGCTGAATTTAAAAGGCTGTGCTGCGGCTCGGGGGGTTCACTTCGTCGGGCAGCCCGTGTTCTCCTGTACGCTCACGCGACGCCCTTTTTTTTTTTTTTTTTTTTTTTTTTTTTAAATTGGCAGTAGGTGCTTTGGCCAGGGACAGCCATGGTTGTAACTCGCAGCAAAATCTCCCTTAAAAAATCAGTGTCGACCCAGACGGAGGTAGAACAGAAGCAGGTAGCTGTCCAGGTATCTGGCTGTAGAGAATGCTGGAGCCTGGCCCTTGAGACGCAGGGTAGTGGGGGCAACTCTTGTATAAGGTGTGAGCAGGTTGACTATCTACTTAATATGGTGGCCAGACTGAGGGATAAGTTTGCTAGCCTTAGAAATGTAAGGAAATGTAGGAAAGAGATGAACCAGAGGAGGAAAGAGATGAACCAGAGGAGGAAGGAGATGGACCAAAAGAGGAAAGAGGTGAATCAGAATCAGAAGAGGAAAGAGTTGAATGGGAGTAAGCAGGCTCTGCAGGCTCCCCCAGCAGAGGCTGGTTATTCAAAAAGCAGAGGTGAATGGACGCAGGTTACTCTCAAAAGACGCAAAGTTAAACCTCCTTGCCTCCCCTCACCTTCCCCACTGCTCTTAGAAAACAGATATGGAGCACTGGAAATTGAGGGTGAGGTGGTCCTGATGCCGGAGGACACACCATCTGGGGTTCTCCCTAAAGCTAAGCAGCCTAAGATTAAACAGCCTAAGGCAAAGCAGCCTAAGGTCAAACAGTCTTCTGCTGGCATCAGGACCTGTTCCCTCAATAAAAAGAGAAGGGTAGTTGTTATTGGTGATTCCCTTCTGAGGGGAATGGAGGGCCCTATATGTCGGCCTGACCCATCTCATAGGGAACTCTGTTGTCTGCCAGGAGCCCAAGTTAATGATGTTACCAGTAGGCTGCCTAAACTGGTACAGCCCTCTGACTACTACCCCTTACTAGTTATGCAGTTAGGGAATGATGATGTTGCAACCAGAACTCCCAGGGCTATCAAAGATGACTTCAGGGCCCTGGGAGACCTGGTTGAGGGGTCAGGGGCACAAATAATTTTTTCATCAATACCTTTAACTGCAGGAGGGAATACAGTAAGGAACAGGTCAGCAGCTATAGTTAACAAGTGGCTTAGAGGCTGGTGCAGTCAAAAGAATTTTGGGTTTTTTGATATTGGGAAACTTTCCACTGCACCAGGCCAGCTGGCAACAGATAGAGTACATCTGTCCCAGAGAAGGGGAAAGATCACTGTATATGAGAACGGACTGTCCCCCAAAGATAAAAAAATCCTGGGTAGGGAATTGGCAGGTCTCATAGACAGGGCTTCAAACTAGTTTCGAAGGGGGAAGGGGCTGAAGAGAGTCCTCTCAGACAAGAGTCTGGGGGCGACAAGCTAGAGTTGGAGGTGAAACCAGCAGCCCAGCTGAAGTGCATGTACACTAATGCACGAAGCATGGGTAACAAACAGGAGGAGCTGGAAGCCTTGATGCAGCAGGAAAATTATGATATAGTTGCCATCACAGAGACGTGGTGGGACGACTCACACGACTGGAGCGCTGCAATTGACGGTTACAAGCTCTTCAGGAGAGACAGGCGAGGAAGAAGGGGTGGAGGGGTGGCCCTTTACATCAGGAAGGCACTAGATGCCATTGAGATGGAGGCTAGGGATGATCGGGTTGAATGCTTGTGGATAAGAATTAGAGGGAAGACCAGCAGGGCAGACACCCTGGTTGGAGTCTGTTATAGACCACCCAACCAGGAGGAAGATGTTGACGAAGCATTCTATAGGCAGCTTAGGGCTGTCTCAAGATCTCCGGACCTTGTTCTCGTGGGTGACTTCAACCTGCCTGACATCTGCTGGGAACTCAACACGGCAGAGAGGAGACAGTCTAGAAGGTTTTTAGAATGCATGGAGGACAGCTTCTTATCCCAGGTGCTGCGAGAGCCTACCAGGGGCAAGGCTATGCTTGACCTCCTCTTCACCAACAGGGAAGGACTGGTGGGTGATGTGGTGGTTGGAGGGTGTTTGAGGTCCAGTGACCACGAGATAATTGAATTCTCGGTTTTTGGTCAAGCCAAGAGGGGTGGCAAGAAGACCTCCACTCTGGACTTCCGGAGGGCAGACTTTGGGTTACTCAAGGAACTAATTCAGAGGGTTCCTTGGGATAAAGTCCTTAAAAACAAAGGGGTCCAGGAGAGCTGGACCTACTTCAATGAAGAATTGTTGAAGGCTCAGGGACAGGCTGTGCCAATGTGCCAGAAGATGAGCCGCCGGGGCAGACGGCCAGCCTGGATGGTTCATGAACTTTTAATGGAACTGAGGGAAAAAAAGAGGGTGTATCACCTTTGGAAGAGAGGGGAGGCAACCCACAGAATGTTTAAGGATGTTGCTAGGTCTTGTAGGAAGAGAATTAGGGAGGCAAAAGCACACTTGGAACTTAAACTGGCCTCTACTGTGAAGGACAACAAAAAGTCCTTCTATAAATACATTAATAGTAAGAGGAAGGGGAAGGAAAACCTCCACTCCTTGGTGGATACGGAGGGGAACATTGTAACCAAGGATAAGGAAAAGGCAGAGATACTTAACACCTTCTTTGCCTCAATTTTTACTAGAAGGGCAGAACGTCTTCCTGACAGCTGGTCTGCAGAGCTAGCAGAAGGAGCCAGGGAGCTGCACAGTTTCCCTATGTTCCATGAGGCGGTAGTTGGAACTCTCCTTAGCAGCTTGGATCCCCACAAGTCCATGGGACCAGATGGGATTCATCCTAGGGTGCTGAGAGAGCTGGCAGATGAGCTGGCCAAGCCACTCTCCATAATTTTCCAGCAGTCCTGGCTCACTGGCGAGGTCCCAGAGGACTGGAAGCTGGCCAACGTGGTGCCCATCCATAAGAAGGGCCGGTTGGATGAGCCAGGGAATTACAGGCCTGTCAGCCTGACCTCAGTGCCAGGCAAGATCATGGAACAGGTCATCCTGAGTTCAATAACACAACACTTACAGGATGGCCAAGGGATCAGGCCTAGCCAGCATGGATTTAGGAAGGGCAGGTCCTGCCTGACCAACCTGATCTCCTTCTATGATCAGGTGACCCGCCTGGTGGATGTGGGGAGGCCTGTTGATGTAGTCTACCTGGACCTCAGCAAGGCCTTTGACACCGTCCCCCATAGCAAACTGCTGGCCAAGCTGTCAGCCCATGGCTTGGACGGGAGCACACTGCGATGGGTTAGGAACTGGCTGGAGGGCCGAGCCCAGAGAGTGGTGGTGAATGGTGCCACATCCAGCTGGCAACCAGTCACTAGTGGTGTGCCCCAAGGATCAGTGCTGGGCCCTGTGCTCTTTAACATCTTTATTGATGATCTGGATGAGGGCATTGAGTCCATTATCAGTAAATTTGCTGACGACACCATGCTGGGGGCAAGAGTTGATCTGCTGGAGGGTAGAGAGGCTCTGCAGAGAGACCTGGACAGGCTGGACAGATGGGCAGAATCCAACGGCATGAGATTTAACACATCCAAATGCCGGGTTCTGCACATTGGCCACAACAACCCCATGCAGTGCTACAGGCTGGGGTCAGAGTGGCTAGAGAGCAGCCAGGCAGAGAGGGATCTGGGGGTGCTGGTTGATGGTAGGCTTAACATGAGCCTGCAGTGTGCCCAGGCAGCCAAGAGGGCCAATGGCATCCTGGCCTGCATCAAGAACAGTGTGGCCAGCAGGAGCAGGGAGGTCATTCTGCCCCTGTACACTGCACTGGTTAGGCCACACCTCGAGTACTGTGTCCAGTTCTGGGCCCCTCAGTTTAGGAAGGATGTTGACTTGCTGGAACGAGTCCAGAGAAGAGCAACAAAGTTGGTGAGGGGTTTGGAACACAAGCCCTATGAGGAGAGGCTGAGGGAGCTGGGACTGCTTAGCCTGGAGAAGAGGAGACTTAGGGGTGACCTTATCACTCTCTACAACTACCTGAAGGGAGGTTGTAGACAGGCTGATGATGGTCTCTTCTCCCAGGCACCCAGTACCAGAACAAGAGGACACAGTCTCAAGCTGCGCCAGGGGAGGTTCAGGTTAGATGTTAGGAAGAAGTTCTATACAGAAAGAGTGATTGCGCTATGGAATGGGTTGCCCGGGGAGGTGGTGGAGTCGCCGTCATTGAAGGTGTTCAGAAGGAGACTTGACGGGGTGCTTGGTGCCATGGGTTAGCTGTTTGGGTGGGTTGGATTGGTTGATGGGTTGGACACGATGATCTTGAAGGTCTCTTCCAACCTGGTTTGGTTTATTCTAATAAAGGTTTATTCTAATAAAGGGCTGGGGCAGGGGCGGGGGGGGGCTGTGGCTGGGCTGTGGCTGGAGGTGGGCTGGTGCAGGGGATGGGGCCATGAGTGGGGCTTGGCTGGTGCCGGGGCTGGCGCTGGGGGTGGGGCTGGGGCTGGGCCCAGGGCTGGGGCTGGGCGGTGGCTGGGGCTGGGCTGGGGCAGGGCTGGGGCTGGGGCTGGAACCAAGTCTTGGGCAGGGCTGGGGCTGGGGCTGGGGCTGCGGCTGGGCTGAGGGCAGGGCTAGGGCAGGGCTGGGGCAGGGCTGGGGATGGGGCCTCGGATGGGGCAGGACTGGGGCTGGGGCAGGGCTGGGGCTGGGGCAGGGCTGGGGCTGGGGTTAGGTCCAGGGCTGGGGCAGGGCTGTGGCTGGGGCTGGGGCTGGGCTGGTGCTGGGCTAGGGCAGGGCTGTGTCTGGGGCTCGGCTGGGGCTAGGTCCAGGGCTGTGGCTGGGCTGTGGCTGGAGCTGGGCTGGGGCTGAGGGTGGGGCTGGGGCTGGGCTTGGGCTGGGCTGGGGCCGGGGCTGCGACTGGGGTTGGGACCAGGGCTGGGGCTGGGCTGTGGCTGGGGCTGTGGCTGGGCTAGGGCAGGGCTGGGGCTGGGGCTGGGGCTGGGCTGGGGCAGGGCTGGGGGTGGGGCTGGAGCTGGGCTGGGGCTGAGGGTGGGGGTGGGGCTGGGCTAGGGCTGGGCTGGGGCCGGGGCTGCGACTGGGGCTGGGTCCAGGGCTGGGGCTGGGCTGGGCTGGGGCAGGCCTCGGGCTGGGTCAGGGGGCTGGGATGGGGCAGGACTGGGACTGGGGCAGGGGCACGGGCCGAGGCTGGGGACAGGGCTAGGGCTGGAGCTAGGGCAGGGCTGGGGCCAGGCTGGGGCTGGGTTCGGCACTGGAGTGGGGCTTGGTCCAGGGCTGGGGCTGGGGCTGGGGCTGGGCTGGGGCTGGGACAGGGCTGGGCCCGAGGCTGTGGCAGGGCTGGGGTAGGGCTGGGGCTGGGCTGCGGCCGAGGCTGGGCAGGGCTGGGGTAGGGCTGGGGCTGGGGCAGGACTAGGCTTGAGGCTGGGCCTTGGGCTGGGGCTGGGTTGGCTCAGGGCTGGGGCTGGGGCTGGAACCAAGGCATGGGCAGGGCTGGGGCTGGGGCTGGAGCCAGGGTTGGGGCAGGAGCCAGGGCTGGGGCACGGCTGAGGTCAGGCCTGGGGCTGCGGCTGGGGCTGGGCTGGGGCTGGGGCTGGGCCTGGGGCTGGGCCTGGGCCTGGGGCTGGGCTGGGGACAGGGCTGGGGCTGGGGGCTGGGATGGGGCAGGACTGGGACTGGGGCACGGGCAAGGGCCGAGGCTGGGGACAGAGCTAGGGCTGGAGCTAGGGCAGGGCTGGGGCTGGGGCTGGGCTGGGGCGTGGTCCAGGGCTGGGGCTGGGCTGTGGCTAGAAGTTGGCTGGGGCTGGGGCTGGCCTAGGGCTGGGCTGGGGCCGGGGCTGCGACTGGGACTGGATCCAGGGCTGGGGCTGGGCTGTGGCTGTGGCTGGGCTGGGGCAGGGCTGGGCTGGGGCAGGGCTGGGCTGGGGCTGGGGATGGGGCTGGAGCTGGGGCTGGGGCTGGGGCTGGGGCTGGGTCTGAGGCTGGGGCTGGGTCTGAGGCTGGGCCGGGGCAGGGCTGGGCTGGGGCAGGGCTGGGGCCAGGCTGGGGCTGGGTTCGGTGCAGGGCTGGGGCTGTGGCAGGGCGGGGGCTGGGAAGGGGCTGGGTCCAGGGCAGGGGCTGGGCCGGGGCTGGGGCTGGGCCGGGGCAGGGCTGTGGCAGGGGCTGGGCTGGGGCCAAGGGTGGGGCTGGGGCTGGGGCTGGGGCTGGGGCTGGGGCTGAGGGCAGGGCTGGGCTAGGGCTGGGGCTGGGGCAGGGGCCGGGGCTGGGGACAGGGCTGGGGCCGGGCTGGGGCTGGGTTCGGTGCAGGGCTGGGGCTGGGCAGGGCGGGGGCTGGGGCAGGGCTGGGCTACGGTAGGGCTGGGACCGGGGATGGGTCCGGTGGTGGGGCTGGGGCTGCGGCAGGGCTGTGGCCGAGCTACGGTTTGGCTGAGGGCAGGGCTGGGCTAGGGCTGGGGCTGGGGCAGGGCTGCGGCCGAGGCTGGGGCAGGGCTGCGGCCGAGGCTGGCGCAGGGCTGGGGCTTGGCTGGGGGCAAGGATGGTGTTTGGGCTGGGGCTGGGCCAGGGCTTGGGCTCTGCTGGGACCGGGGCTGGGCTGGGGTAGGGCTGGCACAGGGCTGGTGCTAGGGCTGGGGCTGGGTCTGGGGCGGGGACTGGGGCAGGGCTAGGCCTGGGGCTGGGCTGGGGCCGAGTCTGGGGCTGGGGCTGGGGCCGGGGCAGGGGCAGGGTCAGGGCTGGGGCAGGGCTGGAACTGGGGTTGGGCTGGGGCCAAGGTAGGGGCTGGGGCTGGGCTGGTGGCGAGGGTGGGGCTGGGGCTGGGGCTGGGGCTGCGGACAGGGCTGGGGCTAGGGCTGAGGTAGGGGTAGGGCTGGGGCTGGATTGGGGCCAGGGCTGGGGCAGGACTAGGCTTGAGGCTGGGCCTTGGGCTGGGGCTGGGTTGGCGCATGGCTGGGGCTGAGGCTGGAACCAAGGCATGGGCAGGGTTGGGGCTGGGGCTGGAGCCAGGGCTGGGGCAGGAGCCAGGGCTGGGGCAGGGCTGAGGTCAGTCCTGGGGCCGGGGCTGCGACTGGGGCTGGATCCAGGGCTGGGGCTGGGGCTGGGGCTGGGGATGGTTTCAGTGCAGGGCTGGGGCAGGGGTGGGGCCCGGGCTGGGGCAGGACTGAGGCTGGGCTGGGGTGTGGGCTGGGCCTGGGACAGGGCAGGGCCCGAGGCTGTGGCAGGGCTGGGGTAGGGCTGGGGCTGGGGCTGGGCTGTGGCAGGGCTGGGGTGGGGCAGGGCTGGGCTGGGGCTGGGGTTGGGGCTGGGTCTGAGGCTGGGCCAGGGCAGGGCTGGGCTGGGGCAGGGCTGGGGCCAGGCTGGGGCTGGGTTCGGTGCAGGGCTGGGGCTGTGGCAGGGCAGGGGCTGGGCAGGGGCTGGGTCCAGGGCAGGGGCTGGGCAGGGGCTGGGTCCAGGTCAGGGGCTGGGCTGGGGCTGGGGCTGGGCCGGGGCAGGGCTGTGGCAGGGGCTGGGCTGGGGCCAAGGGTGGGGCTGGGGCTGGGGCTGGGGCTGGGGCTGAGGGCAGGGCTGGGCTAGGGCTGGGGCTGGGGCAGGGGCCGGGGCTGGGGACAGGGCTGGGGCCGGGCTGGGGCTGGGTTCGGTGCAGGGCGGGGGCTGGGGCAGGGCTGGGCTACGGTAGGGCTGGGACCGGGGATGGGTCCGGTGGTGGGGCTGGGGCTGCGGCAGGGCTGTGGCCGAGCTACGGTTTGGCTGAGGGCAGGGCTGGGCTAGGGCTGGGGCTGGGGCAGGGCTGCGGCCGAGGCTGGGGCAGGGCTGCGGCCGAGGCTGGCGCAGGGCTGGGGCTTGGCTGGGGGCAAGGATGGTGTTTGGGCTGGGGCTGGGCCAGGGCTTGGGCTCTGCTGGGACCGGGGCTGGGCTGGGGTAGGGCTGGCACAGGGCTGGTGCTAGGGCTGGGGCTGGGTCTGGGGCGGGGACTGGGGCAGGGCTAGGCCTGGGGCTGGGCTGGGGCCGAGTCTGGGGCTGGGGCTGGGGCCGGGGCAGGGGCAGGGTCAGGGCTGGGGCAGGGCTGGAACTGGGGTTGGGCTGGGGCCAAGGTAGGGGCTGGGGCTGGGCTGGTGGCGAGGGTGGGGCTGGGGCTGGGGCTGGGGCTGCGGACAGGGCTGGGGCTAGGGCTGAGGTAGGGGTAGGGCTGGGGCTGGATTGGGGCCAGGGCTGGGGCAGGACTAGGCTTGAGGCTGGGCCTTGGGCTGGGGCTGGGTTGGCGCATGGCTGGGGCTGAGGCTGGAACCAAGGCATGGGCAGGGTTGGGGCTGGGGCTGGAGCCAGGGCTGGGGCAGGAGCCAGGGCTGGGGCAGGGCTGAGGTCAGTCCTGGGGCCGGGGCTGCGACTGGGGCTGGATCCAGGGCTGGGGCTGGGGCTGGGGCTGGGGATGGTTTCAGTGCAGGGCTGGGGCAGGGGTGGGGCCCGGGCTGGGGCAGGACTGAGGCTGGGCTGGGGTGTGGGCTGGGCCTGGGACAGGGCAGGGCCCGAGGCTGTGGCAGGGCTGGGGTAGGGCTGGGGCTGGGGCTGGGCTGCGGCCGAGGCTGGGCAGGGCTGGGGTAGGGCTGGGGCAGGGCTGGGCCTGGGCTGGGACCAGGACTGGGCTGGGGCAGGGACTAGGGCAGAGCTGGGGCTGGGGCTGGGGCTGGGGCTGGGGCAGGGCTGGGGCCGGGCTAGTGCTGGGCTGGGGGCAAGGATGGGGCTGGGGCTGGGGCTGGGCCAGGGCTTGGGCTTTGGCTGGGTCTGGGGCCGAGTCTGGGGCCGGGGCTGGGGCCAGGGCAGGGGCAGGGCTGGGGCAGGGCTGGAACTGGGGCTGGGCTGGGGCCAAGGTTGGGGCTGGGGCTGGGCTGGTGGCGAGGGTGGGGCTGGGGCCGGGGCTGGGTCTGCGGACAGGGCTGGGGCTAGGGCTGAGGTAGGGGTAGGGCTGGGGCTGGATTGGGGCCAGGGCTGAGGCAGGACTAGGCTTGAGGCTGGGCCTTGGGCTGGGGCTGGGTTGGCACAGGGCTGGGGTTGGTGCTGGAGCCAGGGTTGGGGCAGGAGCCAGGGCTGGGGCAGGGCTGGGGCTAGGCTGGGGCTGGGCCTGGGGCTGGGCTGGGTCTTGGGCTGGGCTGGGGACAGGGCTGGGGCTGGGGCTGGGCCTGGGCCTGGGGCTGGGCTGGGGACAGGGCTGGGGCTGGGGGCTGGGATGGGGCAGGACTGGGACTGGGGCAGGGGCACGGGCCGAGGCTGGGGACAGGGCTAGGGCTGGAGCTAGGGCAGGGCTGGGGCCAGGCTGGGGTTGGGTTCGGCTCAGGGGTGGGGCTTGGTCCAGGGCTGGGCCGGGCTGGGGCTGGGTCCAGGGCTGTGGCTGGGCTGTGGCTGGAGCTGGACTGGGGCTGAGGGTGGGGCTGGGGCTGGGCTAGGGCTGGGCTGGGGCCGGGGCTGCGACTGGGGCTGGATCCAGGGCTGTGGCTGGGGCAGGGCTGGGGCAGGGCTGGGGCTGGGCTGGGGCTGGGCCGGGGCAGGGCTGGGCTGCGGCAGGGCTGGGGCCGGGCTGGGGCTGGGTTCGGTGCAGGGCTGGGGCTGGGGCTGGGCTGGGCTGGGCCTGGGGATGGGGCCGTGAGTGGGGCTTGGCTGGGGCTGGGGCTGGGGCTGGGGCTGGGGCTGGGCCGGGGCAGGGCTGGGGCTGGGGCTGGGGCTGGGGTTGGGCTGGGGCTGGGCCGGGGCAGGGCTGGGCTGGGGCAGGGCTGGGGCCGGGCTGGGGCTGGGTTCGGTGGAGGGCTGGGGCTGGGTCCAGGGCTGGGGCTGGGCTGGGGCTGTGCTGGGCTGGGGCAGTGCTGGGGCTGGGCTGTGGCTGGGCTGGGACCAGGACTGGGCAGGGGTAGGGCCGGGGCTGGGGGCTGATCTGGGGCTGGGGTTGGGGCTGGGTCTGGGGCAGGGGCTGCGACTGGGGCTGGGTCCAGGGCTGGGGCTGGGCTGTGGCTGGGCCTGGGCTGGGGCTGGGCTGGGGCTGGGTCCAGGGCAGGGGCTGGGGTGGGGCTGGGGCTGGGCCGGGGCAGGGCTGGGGCAGGGGCTGAGCTGGGGCCGAGGGTGGGGCTGGGGCTGGGGTTGGGCCTGAGGGCAGGGCTGGGCTAGGGCTGGGGCTGGGGCTGAGGGCAGGGCTGGGTCCAGGGCTGGGGCTAAGCTGGGGCTGGGGCTGGGCTGGGGCAGTGCTGGGGCTGGGCTGTGGCTGGGCTGGGACCAGGACTGGGCTGGGGCAGGGACTGGGGCAAGGCTTGGGCTTGGGCTGGGGCTGGGGCTGGGGGTGGGGCTGGGCTGGGGCAGGGCTGGGGCTGGGGCTGGGGCTGGGGTTTGGGCTGGGGCAGGGCTGGGGCTGGGCAGGGGATGAGGCTGGGGTGGGGCTGGGGCTGGGTCTGTGCTGGGGCCGAGGGCGGGGCTGGGGCAGGGCTGGGGCAGGGGCTGGTCTGGGGACGAGGGAGGGGCAGGGCTGGGGCTGGGCATGGACCGGGACTGGGCAGGGGTAGGGCCGGGGCTGGGGGCTGGGCTGGGGCTGGGTTTGGGCTGGGGCAGTTCTGGGGCTGGGGTTGGGCTGGGGCTGGGGCTGGGGCTGGGGCTGGGCTGGGGCTGGGGCTGTGTCCAGGGCTGGGGCAGGGCTGTGGCTGGGGCTGTGGCTGGGCTGGGGCTAGGTCCAGGGCTGTGGCTGGGCTGTGGCTGGAGCTGGGCTGGTGCTGAGGGTGGGGCTGGGGCTGGTCTGGGGCTGTGGCTGGGGCTGGGCTGGTTCTGAGGGTGGGGCTGGGGCTGGTCTGGGGCTGTGGCTGGGGCTGGGGCTGGGCTGTGGCTGGAAGTGGGCTGGGGCCAGGGCTGGGTGGTGGCTGGGGCTGGGCTGGGGCAGGGCTGGGGCAGGGCTGGGGCTGGGGCTGGGCTGGGGTCAGGGATGGGGATGAGGCTGGGCTGGGCTGGGGCAGGGCTGGGCCTGGGCTGGGGATGAGGCTGGGGTGGGGCTGGGTGGTGGCTGGGGCTGGGCTGGGCAGGGGTGGTGCTGGGACTGGGCTGGGGGCAGGGATGGGGCTGTGGCTGCGCTGGGCTGGGGCAGGGCTGGGCCTGGGCTGGGGATGAGGCTGGGGTGGGGCTGGGGCTAGGCTGGGGCAGGGCTGGTGCAGGGCTGGGGCAGGGGCTGGGCTGGGGGTAGGGCTGGGTCTGGGCTGTGGCTGGAGCTGGGCTGGGGCTGAGGGTGGGGCTGGGGCTGGGCTAGAGGTGGGCTGGGGCCGGGGCTGGGCCTGGGCTGGGGATGAGGCTGGGGTGGGGCTGGGTCTGGGTCCAGGGCTGGGGCTGGGACTGGGGCTGGGACTGGGGCAGGGCTAGTGCTGGGCTGGGGGCAAGGATGGGGTTTGGGCTGGGGCTGGGCCAGGGCTTGGGCTGGGCTGGGACCGGGGCTGGGCTGGGGTAGGGCTGGCACAGGGCTAGGCCTGGGGCTGGGCTGGGGCCGCGTCTGGGTCCGGGCCTGGGGCCGGGGCAGGGGCAGGGCTGGGGCAGGGCTTGAACTGGGGTTGGCCTGGGGCCAAGGTTGGGGCTGGGGCTGGGCTGGTGGAGAGGGTGGGTCTGGGGTTGGAGCCAGGGTTGGGGCAGGAGCCAGGGCTGGGGCAGGGCTGAGGTCAGGCCTGGGGCTACGGCAGGGGCAGGGTTGGGTCTGGGGCTCGGTCTGGGGCCTGGGGCTGAGGCTGGGGCCAGGGCTGGGGCCAGGCTGTGTCTGGGGCTGGGCTGAGGGCAGGGCTGTGGCTGGGGGCTGGGATCGGTCTGGGGCTGGGGATAGGGCTGGGGCCAGGCTGGGGCTGGGGCTGGGCTGAGGGCAGGGTTGGGGCTGGGGGCTGGGATGGGGCAGGGCTGGGACTGGGGCAGGGGCACGAGCCGAGGCTGGGGACAGGGCTAGGGCTTGAGCTAGGGCAGGGCTGGGGCAAGGCTGGGGCTGGGTTCGGCTCAGGGGTGGGGCTTGGTCCAGGGGTGGGGCTTGGTCCAGGGCTGGGGCTGGGCTAGGGCCGGGCTGGGGCTGGGGCTGGGCAGGGCTGGGTCCAGGGCTGTGGCTGGGCTGTGGCTGGAGCTGGGCTGGGGCTGAGGGTGGGGCTGGGGCCTGGCTAGGGCTGGGCTGGGGCCGGGGCGGCGACTGGGGCTGGATCCAGGGCTGGGGCTGGGCTGGGGCTGGGGCTGGGCTGTGGCAGGGCTGGGGCTGGGCTGGGTCTGGGCTGGGGCTGGGCCAGGACAGGGCTGGGCTGGGGCAGGGCTGGGGCCGGGTTGGGGCTGGGTTCAGTGTAGGGCTAGGGCTGGGGCAGGGCTGGGCTGGGGCCGGGGATGGGGTCGGGGGTGGGGATGGGGCAGGGGCTGGGTCGGGGACTGGGTGAGGGCTGGGGCTGGGGCTGGGTCCAGGGCTGGGGCTGGGCGGTGGCTGGGGCTGGGCTGGGGCAGGGCTGGGGCTGGGGCTGGGCTGGGGGCAGGGATGGGGATGGGACTGGGCTGGGCTGGGGCAGGGCTGGGCCTGGGCTGGGGATGAGGCTGGGCTGGGGCTGGGCGGTGGCTGGGGCTGGGCTGGGCAGGGCTGGGGCTGGGGTTGGGCTGGGGCTGGGGCTGGGGCTGGGGCTGGGGCTGGGCTGGGGCTGGGGCTGTGTCCAGGGCTGGGGCAGGGCTGTGGCTGGGGCTGTGGCTGGGCTGTGGCTGTAGCTGGGCTGGTGCTGAGGGTGGGGCTGGGGCTGGTCTGGGGCTGTGGCTGGGGCTGGGGCTGGGCTGGTGCTGAGGGTGGGGCTGGGGCTGGTCTGGGGCTGTGGCTGGGGCTGGGGCTGGGCTGTGGCTGGAAGTGGGCTGGGGCCGGGGATGGGGCCGTGAGTGGGGCTTGGCTGGGGCCGGGGGTGGGCCTGGGGCTGGGCCGCGGACTGGGAGAGGGTACGGGCTGGGGCTGGGTCCAGGGCCAGGGCTGGGTGGTGGCTGGGGCTGGGCTGGGGCAGGGCTGGGGCAGGGCTGGGGCTGGGGCTGGGCTGGGGTCAGGGATGGGGATGAGGCTGGGCTGGGCTGGGGCAGGGCTGGGCCTGGGCTGGGGATGAGGCTGGGGTGAAGCTGGGTGGTGGCTGGGGCTGGGCTGGGCAGGGGTGGTGCTGGGACTGGGCTGGGGGCAGGGATGGGGCTGTGGCTGCGCTGGGCTGGGGCAGGGCTGGGCCTGGTCTGGGGATGAGGCTGGGGTGGGGCTGGGGCTAGGCTGGGGCAGGGCTGGTGCAGGGCTGGGGCAGGGGCTGGGCTGGGGGTAGGGCTGGGTCTGGGCTGTGGCTGGAGCTGGGCTGGGGCTGAGGGTGGGGCTGGGGCTGGGCTAGAGGTGGGCTGGGGCCGGGCTGGGCCTGGGCTGGGGATGAGGCTGGGGTGGGGCTGGGTCTGGGTCCAAGGCTGGGGCTGGGGCTGGGACTGGGGCAGGGACTGGGGCAGGGCTAGTGCTGGGCTGGGGGCAAGGATGGGGTTTGGGCTGGGGCTGGGCCAGGGCTTGGGCTGGGCTGGGACCGGGGCTGGGCTGGGGTAGGGCTGGCAAAGGGCTAGGCCTGGGGCTGGGCTGGGGCCGAGTCTGGGTCCGGGCCTGGGGCCGGGGCAGGGGCAGGGCTGGGGCAGGGCTTGAACTGGGGTTGGCCTGGGGCCAAGGTTGGGGCTGGGGCTGGGCTGGTGGTGAGGGTGGGTCTGGGGTTGGAGCCAGGGTTGGGGCAGGAGCCAGGGCTGGGGCAGGGCTGAGGTCAGGCCTGGGGCTACGGCAGGGGCAGGGTTGGGGCTGGGGCTCGGTCTGGGGCCTGGGGCTGAGGCTGGGGCCAGGGCTGGGGCCAGGCTGTGTCTGGGGCTGGGCTGAGGGCAGGGCTGTGGCTGGGGGCTGGGATGGGTCTGGGGCTGGGGCCAGGGCTGGGGCCAGGCTGGGGCTGGGGCTGGGCTGAGGGCAGGGCTGGGGCTGGGGGCTGGGATGGGGCAGGGCTGGGACTGGGGCAGGGGCACGGGCCGAGGCTGGGGACAGGGCTAGGGCTTGAGCTAGGGCAGGGCTGGGGCAAGGCTGGGGCTGGGTTCGGCTCAGGGGTGGGGTTTGGTCCAGGGCTGGGGCTGGGCTAGGGCCGGGCTGGGGCTGGGGCTGGGCAGGGCTGGGTCCAGGGCTGTGGCTGGGCTGTGGCTGGAGCTGGGCTGGGGCTGAGGGTGGGGCTGGGGCCTGACTAGGGCTGGGCTGGGGCCGGGGCTGCGACTGGGGCTGGATCCAGGGCTGGGGCTGGGCTGTGGCTGGGGCTGGGCTGGGGCTGAGGGTGGGGCTGGGGCTGGGCTAGAGGTGGGCTGGGGCCGGGCTGGGCCTGGGCTGGGGATGAGGCTGGGGTGGGGCTGGGTCTGGGTCCAAGGCTGGGGCTGGGGCTGGGACTGGGGCTGGGACTGGGGCAGGGCTAGTGCTGGGCTGGGGGCAAGGATGGGGTTTGGGCTGGGGCTGGGCCAGGGCTTGGGCTGGGCTGGGACCGGGGCTGGGCTGGGGTAGGGCTGGCAAAGGGCTAGGCCTGGGGCTGGGCTGGGGCCGAGTCTGGGTCCGGGCCTGGGGCCGGGGCAGGGGCAGGGCTGGGGCAGGGCTTGAACTGGGGTTGGCCTGGGGCCAAGGTTGGGGCTGGGGCTGGGCTGGTGGTGAGGGTGGGTCTGGGGTTGGAGCCAGGGTTGGGGCAGGAGCCAGGGCTGGGGCAGGGCTGAGGTCAGGCCTGGGGCTACGGCAGGGGCAGGGTTGGGGCTGGGGCTCGGTCTGGGGCCTGGGGCTGAGGCTGGGGCCAGGGCTGGGGCCAGGCTGTGTCTGGGGCTGGGCTGAGGGCAGGGCTGTGGCTGGGGGCTGGGATGGGTCTGGGGCTGGGGCCAGGGCTGGGGCCAGGCTGGGGCTGGGGCTGGGCTGAGGGCAGGGCTGGGGCTGGGGGCTGGGATGGGGCAGGGCTGGGACTGGGGCAGGGGCACGGGCCGAGGCTGGGGACAGGGCTAGGGCTTGAGCTAGGGCAGGGCTGGGGCAAGGCTGGGGCTGGGTTCGGCTCAGGGGTGGGGTTTGGTCCAGGGCTGGGGCTGGGCTAGGGCCGGGCTGGGGCTGGGGCTGGGCAGGGCTGGGTCCAGGGCTGTGGCTGGGCTGTGGCTGGAGCTGGGCTGGGGCTGAGGGTGGGGCTGGGGCCTGACTAGGGCTGGGCTGGGGCCGGGGCTGCGACTGGGGCTGGATCCAGGGCTGGGGCTGGGCTGTGGCTGGGGCTGGGCTGTGGCAGGGCTGGGGCTGGGCTGGGGCTGGGCTGGGGCCGGGGGTGGGGCTGGGGCTGGGGCTGGGGCGGGGACTGGGTGAGGGCTGGGGCTGGGGCTGGGTCCAGGGCTGGGGCAGGGCGGTGGCTGCGGCTGGGCTGGGGCAGGGCTTTGGCTGGGGCGGGAGTTGGGCTGGGGCAGGGCTGGGGCTGGGCTAGGGCAGGGCTGGGGCTGGGGCTGGGGCTGGGCAGGGCTGGGTCCAGGGCTGTGGCTGGGCTGTGGCTGGAGCTGGGCTGGGGCTGAGGGTGGGGCTGGGGCCTGGCTAGGTCTGGGCTGGGGCCAGGGCTGCAACTGGGGCTGGATCCAGGGCTGGGGCTGGGCTGTGGCTGTGGCTGGGCTGTGGCAGGGCTGGGGCTGGGCTGGGTCTGGGCTGGGGCTGGGCCAGGACAGGGCTGGGCTGGGGCAGGGCTGGGGCCGGGTTGGGGCTGGGTTCGGTGTAGGGCTAGGGCTGGGGCAGGGCTGGGCTGGGGCCGGGGATGGGGTCGGGGGTGGGGATGGGGCTGGGGCTGGGTCGGGGACTGGGTGAGGGCTGGGGCTGGGGCTGGGTCCAGGGCTGGGGCTGGGCGGTGGCTGGGGCTGGGCTGGGGCAGGGCTGGGGCTGGGGCTGGGCTGGGGGCAGGGATGGGGATGGGACTGGGCTGGGCTGGGGCAGGGCTGGGCCTGGGCTGGGGATGAGGCTGGGCTGGGGCTGGGCGGTGGCTGGGGCTGGGCTGGGCAGGGCTGGGGCTGGGGTTGGGCTGGGGCTGGGGCTGGGGCTGGGGCTGGGGCTGGGCTGGGGCTGGGGCTGTGTGCAGGGCTGGGGCAGGGTTGTGGCTGGGGCTGTGGCTGGGCTGGGGCTAGGTCCAGGGCTGTGGCTGGGCTGTGGCTGGAGCTGGGCTGGTGCTGAGGGTGGGGCTGGGGCTGGTCTGGGGCTGTGGCTGGGGCTGGGGCTGGGCTGGTGCTGAGGGTGGGGCTGGGGCTGGTCTGGGGCTGTGGCTGGGGCTGGGGCTGGGCTGTGGCTGGAAGTGGGCTGGGGCCGGGGATGGGGCCGTGAGTGGGGCTTGGCTGGGGCCGGGGGTGGGCCTGGGGCTGGGCCGCGGACTGGGAGAGGGTACGGGCTGGGGCTGGGTCCAGGGCCAGGGCTGGGTGGTGGCTGGGGCTGGGCTGGGGCAGGGCTGGGGCAGGGCTGGGGCTGGGGCTGGGCTGGGGTCAGGGATGGGGATGAGGCTGGGCTGGGCTGGGGCAGGGCTGGGCCTGGGCTGGGGATGAGGCTGGGGTGAAGCTGGGTGGTGGCTGGGGCTGGGCTGGGCAGGGGTGGTGCTGGGACTGGGCTGGGGGCAGGGATGGGGCTGTGGCTGCGCTGGGCTGGGGCAGGGCTGGGCCTGGTCTGGGGATGAGGCTGGGGTGGGGCTGGGGCTAGGCTGGGGCAGGGCTGGTGCAGGGCTGGGGCAGGGGCTGGGCTGGGGGTAGGGCTGGGTCTGGGCTGTGGCTGGAGCTGGGCTGGGGCTGAGGGTGGGGCTGGGGCTGGGCTAGAGGTGGGCTGGGGCCGGGCTGGGCCTGGGCTGGGGATGAGGCTGGGGTGGGGCTGGGTCTGGGTCCAAGGCTGGGGCTGGGGCTGGGACTGGGGCAGGGACTGGGGCAGGGCTAGTGCTGGGCTGGGGGCAAGGATGGGGTTTGGGCTGGGGCTGGGCCAGGGCTTGGGCTGGGCTGGGACCGGGGCTGGGCTGGGGTAGGGCTGGCAAAGGGCTAGGCCTGGGGCTGGGCTGGGGCCGAGTCTGGGTCCGGGCCTGGGGCCGGGGCAGGGGCAGGGCTGGGGCAGGGCTTGAACTGGGGTTGGCCTGGGGCCAAGGTTGGGGCTGGGGCTGGGCTGGTGGTGAGGGTGGGTCTGGGGTTGGAGCCAGGGTTGGGGCAGGAGCCAGGGCTGGGGCAGGGCTGAGGTCAGGCCTGGGGCTACGGCAGGGGCAGGGTTGGGGCTGGGGCTCGGTCTGGGGCCTGGGGCTGAGGCTGGGGCCAGGGCTGGGGCCAGGCTGTGTCTGGGGCTGGGCTGAGGGCAGGGCTGTGGCTGGGGGCTGGGATGGGTCTGGGGCTGGGGCCAGGGCTGGGGCCAGGCTGGGGCTGGGGCTGGGCTGAGGGCAGGGCTGGGGCTGGGGTCTGGGATGGGGCAGGGCTGGGACTGGGGCAGGGGCACGGGCCGAGGCTGGGGACAGGGCTAGGGCTTGAGCTAGGGCAGGGCTGGGGCAAGGCTGGGGCTGGGTTCGGCTCAGGGGTGGGGTTTGGTCCAGGGCTGGGGCTGGGCTAGGGCCGGGCTGGGGCTGGGGCTGGGCAGGGCTGGGTCCAGGGCTGTGGCTGGGCTGTGGCTGGAGCTGGGCTGGGGCTGAGGGTGGGGCTGGGGCCTGACTAGGGCTGGGCTGGGGCCGGGGCTGCGACTGGGGCTGGATCCAGGGCTGGGGCTGGGCTGTGGCTGGGGCTGGGCTGTGGCAGGGCTGGGGCTGGGCTGGGGCTGGGCTGGGGCCGGGGGTGGGGCTGGGGCTGGGGCTGGGGCGGGGACTGGGTGAGGGCTGGGGCTGGGGCTGGGTCCAGGGCTGGGGCAGGGCGGTGGCTGCGGCTGGGCTGGGGCAGGGCTTTGGCTGGGGCGGGAGTTGGGCTGGGGCAGGGCTGGGGCTGGGCTAGGGCAGGGCTGGGGCTGGGGCTGGGGCTGGGCTGGGGCTGAGGGTGGGGCTGGGGATGGGCTAGGGCTGGGCTGTGGCTGTGGCTGGGGCTGGGCTGGGGCTGGGACCAGGGCTGGGGCCAGGCTGGGGCTGGGTCTGGGCTGAGGGCAGGGCTGGGGCTGGAGGCTGGGATGGGGCAGGGCTGGGACTGGGGCAGGGGCACGGGCCGAGGCTGGGGACAGGGCTAGGGCTTGAGCTAGGGCAGGGCTGGGGCAAGGCTGGGGCTGGGTTCGGCTCAGGGGTGGGGTTTGGTCCAGGGCTGGGGCTGGGCTAGGGCCGGGCTGGGGCTGGGGCTGGGCAGGGCTGGGTCCAGGGCTGTGGCTGGGCTGTGGCTGGAGCTGGGCTGGGGCTGAGGGTGGGGCTGGGGCCTGACTAGGGCTGGGCTGGGGCCGGGGCTGCGACTGGGGCTGGATCCAGGGCTGGGGCTGGGCTGTGGCTGGGGCTGGGCTGTGGCAGGGCTGGGGCTGGGCTGGGGCTGGGCTGGGGCCGGGGGTGGGGCTGGGGCTGGGGCTGGGGCGGGGACTGGGTGAGGGCTGGGGCTGGGGCTGGGTCCAGGGCTGGGGCAGGGCGGTGGCTGCGGCTGGGCTGGGGCAGGGCTTTGGCTGGGGCGGGAGTTGGGCTGGGGCAGGGCTGGGGCTGGGCTAGGGCAGGGCTGGGGCTGGGGCTGGGGCTGGGCTGGGGCTGGGTCCAGGGCTGGGGCTGGGCTGTGGCTGGAGCTGGGCTGGGGCTGAGGGTGGGGCTGGGGATGGGCTAGGGCTGGGCTGTGGCTGTGGCTGGGGCTGGGCTGGGGCTGGGACCAGGGCAGGGGCTGGGTCCAGGGCAGGGGCAGGTCTTGGGCAGGGGCTGGGCCATGGCAGGGCTAGGGCTGGGGCAGGGCTGTGGCTGGGGATGAGGCTGGGGTGGGGCTGGGGCTGGGTCCAGGGCAGGGGCTGGGCTGGGGCTGGGGCTAGGCTGGGGCAGGGCTGGGGCTGCGGCTGGGTCCAGGGTTGGGCTGGGTCTGGGGCTGGGGCAGAAATGGCGACGGGCTGGGGCTGGGGCTGGGGCTGGGCTGGGGCTGGGCCGGGGCTGCCCTGGGGCAGGGGCTGGGTCCAGGGTTGGGCTGGGTCTGGGGCTGGGGCAGAACTGGCGACGGGCTGGGGCTGGGGCTGGGCTAGGGCTGGGCTGGGGCCGTGGCTGCGACTGGGGCTGGATCCAGGGCTGGGGCTGGGCTGTGGCTGGGTCTGGGGCCTGGGGTAGGGCTGGGACTGAGGTTGGGGCCGGGGATGGGGCTGGAGTAGGCTGGAGGCTGGGCCTTGGGCTGGGGCTGGGGGTAGGTCTGGGTTGGGGTTATGGCTGGGGCTGGGTTGGGGGCAGGGATGGGGTTGGGCTGGGGCCGGAGCTGGGGCAGGACTGAGGCTGGGGCTGGGGCTGGGGTTGGGGCGGGGCTGGGGCTGGGGCATGGCTGGGGCTGGAGCTGGAACCAAGTCTTGGGCAGGGCTGGGTCTGGGTCTGGGGCGGGGGCTGGGGCACGGCTGGGGCTGGGCATGGACCGTGACTGGGCAGGGTTAGGGCTGGGGCAGGGGCTGGGCTGGGGACGGGGGTGGGGCTGGGGCTGAGGCTGGGGCTGTGGACAGGGCTGTGGCCGAGCTAGGGCTGGGCTGACGGCAGGGCTGGGCTAGGGCTGGGGCTGGGGCAGGGCTGGGGCTGGGGCTGAGCCTGGGGCAGGGACTAGGGCAGGGCTGGGGCTGGGGCTGGGGCTGGGGCCAGGCTAGGGCTGGGCTGTTGGCAAGGATGGGGCTGGGGCTGGGGCTGGGGCGGGGACTGGGGCAGGGCTAGGCCTGGGGCTGGGCTGGGGCCGAGTCTGGGGCCGGGGCTGGGGCCGGGGCAGGGGCAGGGCTGGGGCAGGGCTGGAACTGGGGCTGGGTTGGGGCCAAGGTTGGGGCTGGGGCTGGGGCTGCGGACAGCGCTGGGGCTAGGGCTGAGGTAGGGGTAGGGCTGGGGCTGGATTGGGGCCAGGACTGGGGCAGGACTAGGCTTGAGGCTGGGCCTTGGGCTGGGGCTGGGTTGGCGCAGGGCTGGGGCTGGGGCAGGAACCAAGGCATGGGCATGGCTGGGGCTGGGGCTGGAGCCAGTGCTGGGGCAGGAGCCAGGGCTGGGGCAGGGCTAAGGTCAGGCCTGGGGCTGGGCCTGGGGCACGGCTGGGGCTAGGCTGGGGCTGGGCCTGGGCCTGGGCTGTGGCTGGGACTGGGGCAGGGCTGGGCTAGGCTGGGGCTGGGCCTGGGGCTGGCTGGTGGCAGAGATGGGATGGGTTTGGGGTGGGCTAGGGGAACGGATGGGGCTTGGGCTGGGGCAGGGCTGAGGCTTGGGCTGGGTCCAAGGTGGGGCTGGAGCTGGGCTGGGGCTGGGCTAGGGCTGGGCTGGGGCCGCGGCTGCGACTGGGGCTGGGTCCAGGGCTGGGGCTGAGCTGTGGCTGGGGCTGGGCTGGGGCAGGGCTAGGGCTGGGGTGGGCTAGGGGAACGGATGGGGCTTGGGCTGGGGCAGGGCTGAGGCTTGGGCTGGGTCCAAGGTGGGGCTGGAGCTGGGCTGGGGCTGGGCCTAGGGCTGGGCTGGGGCCGCGGCTGCGACTGGGGCTGGGTCCAGGGCTGGGGCTGAGCTGTGGCTGGGGCTGAGCTGTGGCTGGGGCTGGGCTGGGGCAGGGCTGGGCTGGGGCAGGGCTGGGGCCAGGCTGGGGATGGGTTCGGTGCAGGGCTGGGGCTGGGGCAGCGCTGGGCTGGGGCCGGGGATGGGGCCGTGAGTGGGGCTTGGCAGGGGCTGGGGCTGGGGCCGGGGGTGGGGCTGGGGCAGGGGCGGGGACTGGGAGAGGGCTGGGGCTGGGGCTGGGTCCAGGGATGGGGCTAGGCGGTGGCTGGGGCTGGGCTGGGACAGGGCAGGGGCAGGGTCTGGGCTGGGGGCAGGGATGGTGATGGGTCTGGGCTGGGGATGAGGCTGGGGCTGGGGCTCGGTCCAGGGCAGGGGCTGGGCTGGGGCTGGGGATGAGGCTGGGGCAGGGCTGGGGCAGGGCTGGGGCTGAGGCTGGGTCCAGGGTGGTGCTGGGGCTGGGCTGGGGGCAGGGCTGGGGCAGGGCTGGGGATGGGCTGGGGCTGGGTCCAGGGCAGGGGCTGGGCTGGGGCTGGGGCTGGGCTGGGGCAGGGCTGGGGCAGGGGCTCGGCTGAGGCCGAGGGTGGGACAGGGGCAGGGGCTGGGGATGAGGGCAGGGCTGGGCTAGGGCTGGGGCTGGGGCA
>NW_027142945.1:12500-22500 GCF_026170545.1 Melanerpes formicivorus
CCCCGTTACCGGTTTGCGCGGAGCCCCCCCTCCCGACGTTGCCTCTTGCCGCTACCCCCGCCCCCCCCCGCTGCCGGTTTGCGCGGAGCCCCCCCGCCTGCCGTTGCCTCTTGCCGCGGCCGCCACCGCCCCCCCCACACCCCCCGGCCCCCGTTACCGGTTTGCGCGGAGCCCCCCCCTCCCGACGTTGCCTCTTGCCGCTACCCCCGCCCGCCCCCCCCGCTGCCGGTTTGCGCGGAGCCCCCCCTTCCCGCCGTTGCCTCTTGCCGCTACCCCCGCCCGCCCCCCCCGCTGCCGGTTTGCGCGGAGCCCCCCCTTCCCGCCGTTGCCTCTTGCCGCTACCCCCGCCCGCCCCCCCCCGCTGCCGGTTTGCGCGGAGCCCCCCCTTCCCGCCGTTGCCTCTTGCCGCTACCCCCCGCCCGCCCCCCCCGCTGCCGGTTTGCGCGGAGCCCCCCCTTCCCGCCGTTGCCTCTTGCCGCTACCCCCGCCCGCCCCCCCCGCTGCCGGTTTGCGCGGAGCCCCCCCTCCCGACGTTGCCTCTTGCCGCTACCCCCGCCCCCCCCCCGCTGCCGGTTTGCGCGGAGCCCCCCCTCCCGACGTTGCCTCTTGCCGCTACCCCCGCCCCCCCCCCGCTGCCGGTTTGCGCGGAGCCCCCCCTTCCCGCCGTTGCCTCTTGCCGCTACCCCCCGCCCGCCCCCCCCCGCTGCCGGTTTGCGCGGAGCCCCCCTTTCCCGACGTTGCCTCTTGCCGCTACCCCCGCCCCCCCCCCGCTGCCGGTTTGCGCGGAGCCCCCCCTCCCGACGTTGCCTCTTGCCGCTACCCCCGCCCCCCCCCCGCTGCCGGTTTGCGCGGAGCCCCCCCTTCCCGCCGTTGCCTCTTGCCGCTACCCCCCGCCCCCCCCCCGCTGCCGGTTTGCGCGGAGCCCCCCCCTTCCCGCCGTTGCCTCTTGCCGCTACCCCCGCCCCCCCCCCGCTGCCGGTTTGCGCGGAGCCCCCCCTTCCCGCCGTTGCCTCTTGCCGCTACCCCCGCCCCCCCCCGCTGCCGGTTTGCGCGGAGCCCCCCCGCCTGCCGTTGCCTCTTGCCGCGGCCGCCACCCGCCCCCCCCACACCCCCCGGCCCCCGTTACCGGTTTGCGCGGAGCCCCCCCTCCCGACGTTGCCTCTTGCCGCTGCTGCCACCCCCAGCTCCCCACACCCCCCGGCTCCCGTTAGCGGTTTGCGCGGAGCCCCCCCTTCCCGCCGTTGCCTCTTGCCGCTACCCCCGCCCCCCCCCCCCGCTGCCGGTTTGCGCGGAGCCCCCCCCCCCCGACGTTGCCTCTTGCCGCTGCCCGCCACCCCCAGCTCCCCACACCCCCCGGCTCCCGTTACCGCTTTGCACGGAGCCCCCCCGCCCGCCGTTATCTCTTGCCGCTGCCGCGACCCATCTCCCCCCCCCCCCGCCGCCGCTAACTGCCCCCCGAAGCCGCTAGCAGCTGGGCACCCCCCGCCAAAGCCGCCGCGGCTTCCCCTTCCCACATTGTCCCCTGGAGGGGGGATCGCGACGCGGGCTGCCGCTTCCCTCCCGGGCTGCCCGGCTGCTCTCTAACCCCTGCGACCGAGGCGGCGCTGTTAGGGCGGCCGTGCCGGTGCCCCTTGCCGCAGCTAGCCTCTCGCCGCTGCCCCTCCCGTCCGTCGTCCCCCGTCCCCAAAAACTTGCTGCTCTCCACGCTGGAGCCTGCACGGGGGAGGTTGCGCTCCGCTCCTCCGGCCCTAAAGCCGCCCTCGCCCGCCCCCCGGCTTGCCGCTTGGCTGGGCTGCCCGCCCGCCCGCTAATCCCCCCAACGCCCCCACCCCAAAAACACCCCAGCCCTACCGCATGCCGCTCCCCCTCTCCCCGCTCTCGCTGACCGCTGCCACCCCCCCCCACCCCTCCCCCCCGAAACAAACCCCCCAGCCCTACCGCATGCCGCTCCCCCTCTCTCCCTAGCCTGCCCCCCCCCGCCGTCGCTTGCTGCTGCCGCCGCCGCCGCCGCCGCCGCCGCCGCCGCCGCCGGGACCCGCCTCGGTCTGGTGGCGCGCGCTCGGAGATCCCCGGCTACCCGTCCGTCCGTCCCTCCCTCCCACCCCGCCCCGGGGGAGGGCCCGGGGCAGCGCGGGCAGGCGGGGAGCAAAAAAAGGCGCGGGCGCCAAAAAACGTCGGGGTCCCGGGGTGGCGGAGGGGGGCGGCGGCGGGGGCGGCGGCGGGTACACGGCGCCGGGTCCAGGGCGCCGGGTCCAGCCCGTCCCGGGGCGGGGACAGGTGGTGTCGTCCGTCCCCGCCCCCGTAACCTGCTCTGAAGCATCCGCTTCCCGCCGCGGTTCGCCCTCCACCCCCCCCGCCGCACACGCAGCTGCCGCTTCCCGCCGCCTCTGCCCCCCGCCCCGGGATCAACCACCCGCCGGGTCCAGCCGGTCCCGGTCCCGGGAACCTGCTCCCGGGGCCAGCCGGAGCCACGCCCCCTCCTCTGACGCTTCCAGCTGCCGCCTCCCCTCCCACCCCCCAAACTCACACTGGCCCTCGCCGGCCCGCCCACCCGCCTACCTGCTTGCCCGCCGCCGCTGGGTGGCGTGCCGGACACTCTCGCACACAGGTACACAGACAGGGACACAGGGACACAGGCACTCAGGCACACAGGGACACAGGGACACAGGGACACAAGGACACAGGGACACAGGCACTCAGGCACTCAGGCACTCAGGGACACAGGGACACAGGGACACAGGCACTCAGGCACACAGGGACACAGGTGGCGGGCCGGAGGCCGCTCTCCACTGTGTGGCAGGGGTCCAAGAGCCACCCCAGCCCAACCCAGAGGGTCTTTTGCACCTCTCTAGAGGCCACCCAGAGACCCCAGGCCGCAGCAGAAGCCTCCCCCGCACGCTCTGCAGGCTTCCGACCCACCCCAGGCCGCAGCAGAAGCCTCTCCCGCACGCTCTGCAGGCTTCTCAGCCACCCCAGGCCGCAGCAGAAGCCTCTCCCGCACGCCCTGCAGGCTTCTCAGCCACCCCAGGCCGCAGCAGAAGCCTCCCCCGCACGCTCTGCAGGCTACTCAGCCACCCCAGGCCGCACCAGAAGCCTCTCCCGCACGCTCTGCAGGCTTCTCAGCCACCCCAGGCCGCAGCAGAAGCCTCTCCCGCACGCTCTGCAGGCTTCTCAGCCACCCCAGGCCGCAGCAGAAGCCTCTCCCGCACGCTCTGCAGGCTTCTCAGCCACCCCAGGCCGCAGCAGAAGCCTCCCCCGCACGCTCTGCAGGCTTCTCAGCCACCCCAGGCCCCAACAGAAGCCTCTCCCGCACGCTCTGCAGGCTTCTCAGCCACCCCAGGCCGCAGCAGAAGCCTCTCCCGCACGCTCTGCAGGCTTCCGTCCCACCCCAGGCCGCAGCAGAAGCCTCCCCCGCACGCTCTGCAGGCTTCTCAGCCACCCCAGGCCCCAACAGAAGCCTCTCCCGCACGCTCTGCAGGCTTCCGACCCACCCCAGGCCGCAGCAGAAGCCTCCCCCGCACGCTCTGCAGGCTTCTCAGCCACCCCAGGCCGCACCAGAAGCCTCCCCCGCACGCTCTGCAGGCTTCTCAGCCACCCCAGGCCGCACCGGAAGCCTCCCCCGCACGCTCTGCAGGCTTCTCAGCCACCCCAGGCCCCAACAGAAGCCTGTCCCGCACGCTCTGCAGGCTTCCGACCCACCCCAGGCCCCAACAGAAGCCTCTCCCGCACGCTCTGCAGGCTTCTCAGCCACCCCAGGCCGCACCAGAAGCCTCCCCCGCACGCTCTGCAGGCTTCCGACCCACCCCAGGCCGCAGCAGAAGCCTCTCCCGCACGCCCTGCAGGCTTCTCAGCCACCCCAGGCCGCAGCAGAAGCCTCTCCCGCACGCTCTGCAGGCTTCTCAGCCACCCCAGGCCGCAGCAGAAGCCTCTCCCGCACGCTCTGCAGGCTTCTCAGCCACCCCAGGCCGCAGCAGAAGCCTCTCCCGCACGCTCTGCAGGCTTCTCAGCCACCCCAGGCCCCAACGGAAGCCTCCCCCGCACGCTCTGCAGGCTTCTCAGCCACCCCAGGCCGCACCGGAAGCCTCTCCCGCACGCTCTGCAGGCTTCCGACCCACCCCAGGCCGCACCAGAAGCCTCCCCCGCACGCTCTGCAGGCTTCTCAGCCACCACAGGCCGCACCAGAGGATCTTTTGCACCTCTCTGGACGCCACCCAGAGACTCCAGGCCGCACCAGAGGCCCCCCCCCCAACCATTTACAGGCTGCAGTGCCAGCCTAGGCCCTGCTGGCAGCCTCCCTTGTCTGCTTTGGAAGGCCTCCCATCCACTCCAGACCTGCCTGGAGGCCTCCCTCGACTGCTCCCGGGGCCCTCGAAGCCACCCTAGGCCTTTCTGGAGGACCTGCTCGACCGCTCGGGCGGCTTCTGACGCACCCTCGGCCATCCGGCGCCCAGCAGCTCCCAGGGCCAGGCACCGGCCTCCCCCCTCCGGCCGCCCCTGGGGCCGGGGGTGGCTCGGACTCGGCGCCCCCAACGTGTCGTCCCGTCCCCCCCCCCCCCCCCGCACCGCCGAACATTCGCTGCAGCCGAGGGCTTGCCACTCGACGCCTACCCCCACCCGCCCAGCCCCCCGCTGCCGCCCGGCGCTGCCCCCGGCCGCTGCGCCCCGCCTCTCATCGCTCCCCCCACCCGGCAACCGGCCGCCGGGCACGGCAAGTCCCAGGGCAGGGAACAGGTGCTGCCGGGACCCCCGTGCTGGCTGCCGGCTTCCCGGGGCTGCCCCGGGCACGGACAGGTCGCCCCCCCGCCCCGGCGAATGTTCACCGAACCGGCTGCCGGCTGCCTTCGAGCACCCCCCGCCCCCCGCCACTATCGTCCCCCCCCGCCCCCCCCTCCGCCTCCGCTGCCGCTTCTCCCCGCACCGCCTCCACTGCCTCCCCCCGCCGCCGGCGAACGAGTCGCCGGATCCGTAGGGTGCCGGGAGCCCGAACGGCGAGCGGCTCCGGCTGCTGCCGGGACCGCGGGGCTTCGAGCCGCTCCGGCCGCGGCCGGGACCCCCGTGCCGGAAGCCGGCATCCCGGGACGGCCCCGGGACGGCCCCGGTCGCCGGCCGGGTGACGTTCAGCGAAGCGGCTGCCGCCAGTCTTTGGGCCTCCCCCGTGCCGGGGCCGCGGGGATTCGAGCCGGTCCGGCCGCGGCCGGGATCCCGGGCCGGACGATGGCTTCCCGGGCCGGTCCCGGTCGCCTCCCGGGTGACGTTCACCGAAGCGGCTGCCGGCTGTCTTCGAGCCCCCCCCCCCGCCTCCGCCTCCGCTGCCGCTTCTCCCCGCACCCCCTCCACTGCCTCCCCCCGCTGCCGGCGAACGAGTCGGCGGATCCATACCGTCCCGAGAGCCCGAGGCGGCGGCACCCAGTGCGGGTCCGGCCGAGGCCGGGACCCCGTGCCTGTCGCAGGCTTCCCGGGACGGCCCCGGAACGGCCGCGGTCGCCGGCCGGGTGACGTTCACCGAAGCGGCTGCCGGCTGTCTTCGAGCCCCCCCCCCCTCCGCCTCCGCTGCCGCTTCTGCCCGCACCTCCTTCACTGCCTCCCCCCGCCGCCCGCGAACGAGTCGGCGGATCCGTAGGGTGCCGGGAGCCCGAACGGCGAGCGGCTCCGGCTGCTGCCGGGACCGCGGGGATTCGAGCCGCTCCGGCCGCGGCCGGGACCCCGTGCCGGAAGCCGGCATCCCGGGACGGCCCCGGGACGGCCCCGGTCGCCGGCCGGGTGACGTTCAGCGAAGCGGCTGCCGCCAGTCTTTGGGCCTCCCCCGTGCCGGGGCCGCGGGGATTCGAGCCGGTCCGGCCGCGGCCGGGATCCCGGGCCGGACGATGGCTTCCCGGGCCGGTCCCGGTCGCCTCCCGGGTGACGTTCACCGAAGCGGCTGCCGGCTGTCTTCGAGCCCCCCCCCCGCCTCCGCCTCCGCTGCCGCTTCTCCCCGCACCCCCTCCACTGCCTCCCCCCGCTGCCGGCGAACGAGTCGGCGGATCCATACCGTCCCGAGAGCCCGAGGCGGCGGCACCCAGTGCGGGTCCGGCCGAGGCCGGGACCCCGTGCCTGTCGCAGGCTTCCCGGGACGGCCCCGGAACGGCCGCGGTCGCCGGCCGGGTGACGTTCACCGAAGCGGCTGCCGGCTGTCTTCGAGCCCCCCCCCCCTCCGCCTCCGCTGCCGCTTCTGCCCGCACCTCCTTCACTGCCTCCCCCCGCCGCCCGCGAACGAGTCGGCGGATCCGTAGGGTGCCGGGAGCCCGAATGGCGAGCGGCTCCGGCTGCTGCCGGGACCGCGGGGATTCGAGCCGGTCCGGCCGCGGCCGGGACCCCGTGCCGGAAGCCGGCATCCCGGGACGGCCCCGGGACGGCCCCGGTCGCCGGCCGGGTGACGTTCAGCGAAGCGGCTGCCGCCAGTCTTTGGGCCTCCCCCGTGCCGGGGCCGCGGGGATTCGAGCCGGTCCGGCCGCGGCCGGGATCCGGGGCCGGACGATGGCTTCCCGGGCCGGTCCCGGTCGCCTCCCGGGTGACGTTCACCGAAGCGGCTGACGGCTGTCTCCGAGCACCCCCCCCCCCCTCCGCCTCCGCTGCCGCTTCTGCCCGCACCTCCTTCACTGCCTCCCCCCGCCGCCCGCGAACGAGTCGGCGGATCCGTAGGGTGCCGGGAGCCCGAACGGCGAGCGGCTCCGGCTGCTGCCGGGACCGCGGGGATTCGAGCCGCTCCGGCCGCGGCCGGGACCCCGTGCCGGAAGCCGGCATCCCGGGACGGCCCCGGGACGGCCCCGGTCGCCGGCCGGGTGACGTTCAGCGAAGCGGCTGCCGCCAGTCTTTGGGCCTCCCCCGTGCCGGGGCCGCGGGGCTTCGAGCCGGTCCGGCCGCGGCCGGGATCTCGTGCCGAACGTCGTCTTCCCGGGACGGTCCCGGGAGGGCCCCAGTCTCCTCCCGGGTGACGTTCACCGAAGCGGCTGCCGGCTGTCTTCGAGCCCCCACCCCTGCCGTGGCCGCGGGGATTCGCCCCGGTCCGGCAGCTGACGGTTCCCTGTGCCGGACGCCGGCTTCCCGGGACTGCCCCGGGCCGGTCCCGGTCGCCTCCCGGGTGACGTTCACCGAAGCGGCTGACGGCTGTCTCCGAGCACCCCCCCCCCCCCTCCGCCTCCGCTGCCGCTTCTGCCCGCACCTCCTTCACTGCCTCCCCCCGCCGCCCGCGAACGAGTCGGCGGATCCGTAGGGTGCCGGGAGCCCGAACGGCGAGCGGCTCCGGCTGCTGCCGGGACCGCGGGGATTCGAGCCGCTCCGGCCGCGGCCGGGACCCCGTGCCGGAAGCCGGCATCCCGGGACGGCCCCGGGACGGCCCCGGTCGCCGGCCGGGTGACGTTCACCGAAGCGGCTGCCGCCAGTCTTTGGGCCTCCCCCGTGCCGGGGCCGCGGGGCTTCGAGCCGGTCCGGCCGCGGCCGGGATCTCGTGCCGAACGTCGTCTTCCCGGGACGGTCCCGGGAGGGCCCCAGTCTCCTCCCGGGTGACGTTCACCGAAGCGGCTGCCGGCTGTCTTCGAGCCCCCACCCCTGCCGTGGCCGCGGGGATTCGCCCCGGTCCGGCAGCTGACGGTTCCCTGTGCCGGACGCCGGCTTCCCGGGACTGCCCCGGGACAGCCCCGGTCGCCTCCCGGGTGACGTTCACCGAAGCTGCTGCCGCCTGTCTTTGTCCCCCCCCCCCCGTGCTCTCCCTCAGCCGGGAGGTAGACGTGCTCTCCCTCGGCGAGTAGACGTGCTCTCCCTCGGCGAGTAGACGTGCTCTCCCTCGGCGAGTAGACGTGCTCTCCCTCGGCGAGTAGACGTGCTCTCCCTCGGCGAGTAGACGTGCTCTCCCTCGGCGAGTAGACGTGCTCTCCCTCGGCGGGTAGACGTGCTCTCCCTGGGCGAGTAGACGTGCTCTCCCTGGGCGAGTAGACGTGCTCTCCCTGGGCGAGTAGACGTGCTCTCCCTGGTCGAGTAGACGTGCTCTCCCTGGGCGAGTAGACGTGCTCTCCCTGGGCGAGTAGACGTGCTCTCCCTGGGCGAGTAGACGTGCTCTCCCTCGGCGAGTAGACGTGCTCTCCCTCGGCGAGTAGACGTGCTCTCCGCGGAGATCGCGCTTGTCGCCAAGGGGTCGCTGTTGCGCTCTGCCTCCGCCTACGTCATCGTACAAGCCGGCGTGATTTCTGCGACCTGCCGCTGGGCGGAGGTCGGCTGGTTGTGCGCTCGCGGAGCTGACGGCCCTCCAGTTCCGTATATGAGGGAACAAGCGACGCCGAGCACTCCCAGGGCAGCGCTGCCGAGCGGCTGCTCCAAGCCACCCGCCAGGCGGCTGGGCAGGGGTCCGTCTGGCTTCTCGGTGGCTTTCGCCCGGGTCAGAGAGGGGACCCGCGGGGCCGAACAAAGGCGCGGCGGTTTGGAGCGGCCGCTGGCGCACCCTCAGCGGTGTTGGATGGGTTTCGCTCGTCCGTGAGCCGGAGCCCAGCCCGGGCTCGGCAACGAAAGCGGGGAAAAGAAAAAAAGTTGACGAGTGGCTGGCGCCGGCCACTGCCGAAGTGTGGAACCCCCGAAGCGAAGTTTGCCCGGTGGGGCACGGGGGCAGAGAAAGCCGGGGAGACGTGGTGCCGGCGTCGGTCCCACCAAGAATGGAAAGCAAGCCCGTCCAGGCACGGCGAGAGAGAGCCCGGTAAGGGGCAGAGAGAGTTCCCAGCACTGGACCCTCTTCACGGGGGTTCCCCCCCATGGCCAAAGCCGCAGCCCGCGGGGGCACGGCATCTAAGGGAAAAGCCAGCGGCGGTGACTGGCCACTCGTATGCTATGGAGCCCGGCATGGGGGGAGGAGGGCAAGCCGGTGCCCCAGCACGGCTTCCTCCTGGCTCCAGAGGGGCGCCCCGTGATGGAGATGTAACTCGGTGCAGCTTGAGGGAAAATGCAAGCCCACATTTCGGGGAGGCAGAGGTGCCCTGTGAGCCGGTGCGGCCCGGTGCAGCTTGCCCCCCCCCCCCCCCCCCATCTCTGGAGGGCGCCCCGTTTGCTCCTCCGGCGTGTTGCCCGCACGCCGAGCCCCGTGCCTGCTGGCTGCTCCCGAGGGCGGTGGCGGGTGCGCGTGGCTGTGTCTGTCCCAGAAGAGCGAGGCCGTGGGGCCTCCGCTGGCTTCCTTTCCTTCTGTCCTTGTTGATCGATGAGGCCTTTCGGGTCGCGTCGGAAAGGGCCCCCGGCCGGCAGGGCAAGGGCGGTCTTCCTTTCCACTTCGCTTCCCGTCGCGTGTGAGGTGTCGTCCTCGTTCCCCCAGCCCCGAGCGGCTCGAGCGGGGGGGAGCCGTGGCGTTAGCGGCCCGGCGCGTGCCTTGCCGCATCCTCCCCTTTCCACCTCCCCCCCGGCGCTGGGGCAGGGTTCGGGGACCGGTCTACCGCAACCGGCTTTGTGACTGCTGCGTGGCCCCGTGAGTTTTCAGGTGTCCTAAAACGCGTGAGGCGCCGGTGTCGTCCTCGGTTCCGGGTACCCGCGGGTGCCGGCCGCGAGCAGCTGCGTGTGGCGGGGGTTGGCCGAGCCGAGAGCGAGGCGGCGGCGTCGCGAAAGTTAAAAGGGGCTAAAAGCGGCGCCGCGCGTGAGGCCTCACCTGCCCGGGTGGGGTCCCCGAGGGTTCCTCCCTAAATGAAACCTCTAGCCTGAGAAGGGCGGCTTTGTGGCCCGTACCCCCGCCCGCTGCCGAGCGAGCCGCCCCGGCTCTAAGGTCCTGGCGTGCCGGGGGCGCGCCCCGCTTCCGCGGGTCGCTGTCTCCTCTAGCACGTCCCGGTGCTCCCGTGGCAAGGCGGGGAGAGAGACGAGGGCCTTCTCCCCGCCGGGCGTGTCGGTATCGCTCGCTTCCGCTGCTGCTGCCTGAATCGTGCCCGGGATCTGGCAGCCAGGGGCCGGCCTCGGGGGCGGGGGAGCCCCAGCCGGCCTCTGTGGCCGCGTGGAGTCGGGA
>NW_027142945.1:37500-50000 GCF_026170545.1 Melanerpes formicivorus
CATGGCGAGGGGGGACTTAGTGCACTGAGCCGTGCGGCAGGAGGTAGACGTGCTCCCCGCGGCCGGGCGGGCACTTAGCGCGCGGAGGCTGGAACCGCGGGGTAGACGTGGTCCCCGGGACGAGGGCCGCCTGGTATCGCCCGCCCGGCCCCCAACCCCCCCCCCCCCCCCCCCCCCCCCCCCGCCGCGGCGTAAATGAAGAGAGGCAGTCGGCATGAAACCTTCTTTTATTAAGTGTTGTTTTCATCGAGCGTCTTTCATTAAAGGTTGTGTTCTGAAGCAGTCTTTTCTTCAACAGCGCTGTTCTCCGGGGAGAAGGTCTGCCGGCATCTCTAGAAATCTCTCCCCGCTCCTGACCGCCTCCCCCCCCCGCCCCCCGTTGCCGGTTTGCGCGGAGCCCCCCCTCCCGACGTTGCCTCTTGCCGCTACCCCCCGCCCCGCCCCCCCCCGCTGCCGGTTTGCGCGGAGCCCCCCCGCCTGCCGTTGCCTCTTGCCGCGGCCGCCACCGCCCCCCCCCACACCCCCCCGGCCCCCGTTACCGGTTTGCGCGGAGCCCCCCCTCCCGACGTTGCCTCTTGCCGCTACCCCCGCCCGCCCCCCCCGCTGCCGGTTTGCGCGGAGCCCCCCCTTCCCGCCGTTGCCTCTTGCCGCTACCCCCGCCCGCCCCCCCCGCTGCCGGTTTGCGCGGAGCCCCCCCTTCCCGCCGTTGCCTCTTGCCGCTACCCCCGCCCGCCCCCCCCGCTGCCGGTTTGCGCGGAGCCCCCCCTTCCCGCCGTTGCCTCTTGCCGCTACCCCCGCCCGCCCCCCCCCGCTGCCGGTTTGCGCGGAGCCCCCCCTTCCCGCCGTTGCCTCTTGCCGCTACCCCCCCGCCCGCCCCCCCCGCTGCCGGTTTGCGCGGAGCCCCCCCCTCCCGACGTTGCCTCTTGCCGCTACCCCCCGCCCCCCCCCGCTGCCGGTTTGCGCGGAGCCCCCCCCTCCCGACGTTGCCTCTTGCCGCTACCCCCGCCCCCCCCCCGCTGCCGGTTTGCGCGGAGCCCCCCCTTCCCGCCGTTGCCTCTTGCCGCTACCCCCGCCCGCCCCCCCCGCTGCCGGTTTGCGCGGAGCCCCCCCTCCCGACGTTGCCTCTTGCCGCTACCCCCGCCCCCCCCCGCTGCCGGTTTGCGCGGAGCCCCCCCCTCCCGACGTTGCCCTCTTGCCGCTACCCCCGCCCCCCCCCCCGCTGCCGGTTTGCGCGGAGCCCCCCCTTCCCGCCGTTGCCTCTTGCCGCTACCCCCGCCCCCCCCCCCGCTGCCGGTTTGCGCGGAGCCCCCCCCTTCCCGCCGTTGCCTCTTGCCGCTACCCCCGCCCCCCCCCCCGCTGCCGGTTTGCGCGGAGCCCCCCCCTTCCCGCCGTTGCCTCTTGCCGCTACCCCCCGCCCCCCCCCCCGCTGCCGGTTTGCGCGGAGCCCCCCCGCCTGCCGTTGCCTCTTGCCGCGGCCGCCACCGCCCCCCCCACACCCCCCGGCCCCCGTTACCGGTTTGCGCGGAGCCCCCCCTCCCGACGTTGCCTCTTGCCGCTACCCCCGCCCCCCCCCGCTGCCGGTTTGCGCGGAGCCCCCCCCGCCTGCCGTTGCCTCTTGCCGCGGCCGCCACCGCCCCCCCCACACCCCCCGGCCCCCGTTACCGGTTTGCGCGGAGCCCCCCCTCCCGACGTTGCCTCTTGCCGCTACCCCCGCCCGCCCCCCCCCGCTGCCGGTTTGCGCGGAGCCCCCCCTTCCCGCCGTTGCCTCTTGCCGCTACCCCCGCCCGCCCCCCCCGCTGCCGGTTTGCGCGGAGCCCCCCCCTTCCCGCCGTTGCCTCTTGCCGCTACCCCCCGCCCGCCCCCCCCGCTGCCGGTTTGCGCGGAGCCCCCCCTTCCCGCCGTTGCCTCTTGCCGCTACCCCCGCCCGCCCCCCCCGCTGCCGGTTTGCGCGGAGCCCCCCCTTCCCGCCGTTGCCTCTTGCCGCTACCCCCCGCCCGCCCCCCCCGCTGCCGGTTTGCGCGGAGCCCCCCCTCCCGACGTTGCCTCTTGCCGCTACCCCCCGCCCCCCCCCGCTGCCGGTTTGCGCGGAGCCCCCCCTCCCGACGTTGCCTCTTGCCGCTACCCCCGCCCCCCCCCCCGCTGCCGGTTTGCGCGGAGCCCCCCCTTCCCGCCGTTGCCTCTTGCCGCTACCCCCGCCCGCCCCCCCCGCTGCCGGTTTGCGCGGAGCCCCCCTTTCCCGACGTTGCCTCTTGCCGCTACCCCCGCCCCCCCCCGCTGCCGGTTTGCGCGGAGCCCCCCCTCCCGACGTTGCCTCTTGCCGCTACCCCCGCCCCCCCCCCCGCTGCCGGTTTGCGCGGAGCCCCCCCTTCCCGCCGTTGCCTCTTGCCGCTACCCCCCGCCCCCCCCCCCGCTGCCGGTTTGCGCGGAGCCCCCCCTTCCCGCCGTTGCCTCTTGCCGCTACCCCCGCCCCCCCCCCGCTGCCGGTTTGCGCGGAGCCCCCCTTCCCGCCGTTGCCTCTTGCCGCTACCCCCGCCCCCCACCCGCTGCCGGTTTGCGCGGAGCCCCCCCGCCTGCCGTTGCCTCTTGCCGCGGCCGCCACCGCCCCCCCCACACCCCCCGGCCCCCGTTACCGGTTTGCGCGGAGCCCCCCCTCCCGACGTTGCCTCTTGCCGCTGCTGCCACCCCCAGCTCCCCACACCCCCCGGCTCCCGTTAGCGGTTTGCGCGGAGCCCCCCCTTCCCGCCGTTGCCTCTTGCCGCTACCCCCGCCCCCCCCCCCGCTGCCGGTTTGCGCGGAGGCCCCCCCCCCCGACGTTGCCTCTTGCCGCTGCCGCCACCCCCAGCTCCCCACACCCCCCGGCTCCCGTTACCGCTTTGCACGGAGCCCCCCCGCCCGCCGTTATCTCTTGCCGCTGCCGCGACCCATCTCCCCCCCCCCCCGCCGCCGCTAACTGCCCCCCGAAGCCGCTAGCAGCTGGGCACCCCCCGCCAAAGCCGCCGCGGCTTCCCCTTCCCACATTGTCCCCTGGAGGGGGGATCGCGACGCGGGCTGCCGCTTCCCTCCCGGGCTGCCCGGCTGCTCTCTAACCCCTGCGACCGAGGCGGCGCTGTTAGGGCGGCCGTGCCGGTGCCCCTTGCCGCAGCTAGCCTCTCGCCGCTGCCCCTCCCGTCCGTCGTCCCCCGTCCCCAAAAACTTGCTGCTCTCCACGCTGGAGCCTGCACGGGGGAGGTTGCGCTCCGCTCCTCCGGCCCTAAAGCCGCCCTCGCCCGCCCCCCGGCTTGCCGCTTGGCTGGGCTGCCCGCCCGCCCGCTAATCCCCCCAACGCCCCCACCCCAAAAACACCCCAGCCCTACCGCATGCCGCTCCCCCTCTCCCCGCTCTCGCTGACCGCTGCCACCCCCCCCCCACCCCTCCCCCCCGAAACAAACCCCCCAGCCCTACCGCATGCCGCTCCCCCTCTCTCCCTAGCCTGCCCCCCCCGCCGTCGCTTGCTGCTGCCGCCGCCGCCGCCGCCGCCGCCGCCGCCGCCGGGACCCGCCTCGGTCTGGTGGCGCGCGCTCGGAGATCCCCGGCTACCCGTCCGTCCGTCCCTCCCTCCCGCCCCGCCCCGGGGGAGGGCCCGGGGCAGCGCGGGCAGGCGGGGAGCAAAAAAAGGCGCGGGCGCCAAAAAACGTCGGGGTCCCGGGGTGGCGGAGGGGGGCGGCGGCGGGGGCGGCGGCGGGTACACGGCGCCGGGTCCAGGGCGCCGGGTCCAGCCCGTCCCGGGGCGGGGACAGGTGGTGTCGTCCGTCCCCGCCCCCGTAACCTGCTCTGAAGCATCCGCTTCCCGCCGCGGTTCGCCCTCCACCCCCCCGCCGCACACGCAGCTGCCGCTTCCCGCCGCCTCTGCCCCCCGCCCCGGGATCAACCACCCGCCGGGTCCAGCCGGTCCCGGTCCCGGGAACCTGCTCCCGGGGCCAGCCGGAGCCACGCCCCCTCCTCTGACGCTTCCAGCTGCCGCCTCCCCTCCCACCCCCCAAACTCACACTGGCCCTCGCCGGCCCGCCCACCCGCCTACCTGCTTGCCCGCCGCCGCTGGGTGGCGTGCCGGACACTCTCGCACACAGGTACACAGACAGGGACACAGGGACACAGGCACTCAGGCACACAGGGACACAGGGACACAGGGACACAAGGACACAGGGACACAGGCACTCAGGCACTCAGGCACTCAGGGACACAGGGACACAGGGACACAGGCACTCAGGCACACAGGGACACAGGTGGCGGGCCGGAGGCCGCTCTCCACTGTGTGGCAGGGGTCCAAGAGCCACCCCAGCCCAACCCAGAGGGTCTTTTGCACCTCTCTAGAGGCCACCCAGAGACCCCAGGCCGCAGCAGAAGCCTCCCCCGCACGCTCTGCAGGCTTCCGACCCACCCCAGGCCGCAGCAGAAGCCTCTCCCGCACGCTCTGCAGGCTTCTCAGCCACCCCAGGCCGCAGCAGAAGCCTCTCCCGCACGCCCTGCAGGCTTCTCAGCCACCCCAGGCCGCAGCAGAAGCCTCCCCCGCACGCTCTGCAGGCTACTCAGCCACCCCAGGCCGCACCAGAAGCCTCTCCCGCACGCTCTGCAGGCTTCTCAGCCACCCCAGGCCGCAGCAGAAGCCTCTCCCGCACGCTCTGCAGGCTTCTCAGCCACCCCAGGCCGCAGCAGAAGCCTCTCCCGCACGCTCTGCAGGCTTCTCAGCCACCCCAGGCCGCAGCAGAAGCCTCCCCCGCACGCTCTGCAGGCTTCTCAGCCACCCCAGGCCCCAACAGAAGCCTCTCCCGCACGCTCTGCAGGCTTCTCAGCCACCCCAGGCCGCAGCAGAAGCCTCTCCCGCACGCTCTGCAGGCTTCCGTCCCACCCCAGGCCGCAGCAGAAGCCTCCCCCGCACGCTCTGCAGGCTTCTCAGCCACCCCAGGCCCCAACAGAAGCCTCTCCCGCACGCTCTGCAGGCTTCCGACCCACCCCAGGCCGCAGCAGAAGCCTCCCCCGCACGCTCTGCAGGCTTCTCAGCCACCCCAGGCCGCACCAGAAGCCTCCCCCGCACGCTCTGCAGGCTTCTCAGCCACCCCAGGCCGCACCGGAAGCCTCCCCCGCACGCTCTGCAGGCTTCTCAGCCACCCCAGGCCCCAACAGAAGCCTCTCCCGCACGCTCTGCAGGCTTCCGACCCACCCCAGGCCCCAACAGAAGCCTCTCCCGCACGCTCTGCAGGCTTCTCAGCCACCCCAGGCCGCACCAGAAGCCTCCCCCGCACGCTCTGCAGGCTTCCGACCCACCCCAGGCCGCAGCAGAAGCCTCTCCCGCACGCCCTGCAGGCTTCTCAGCCACCCCAGGCCGCAGCAGAAGCCTCTCCCGCACGCTCTGCAGGCTTCTCAGCCACCCCAGGCCGCAGCAGAAGCCTCTCCCGCACGCTCTGCAGGCTTCTCAGCCACCCCAGGCCGCAGCAGAAGCCTCTCCCGCACGCTCTGCAGGCTTCTCAGCCACCCCAGGCCCCAACGGAAGCCTCCCCCGCACGCTCTGCAGGCTTCTCAGCCACCCCAGGCCGCACCGGAAGCCTCTCCCGCACGCTCTGCAGGCTTCCGACCCACCCCAGGCCGCACCAGAAGCCTCCCCCGCACGCTCTGCAGGCTTCTCAGCCACCACAGGCCGCACCAGAGGATCTTTTGCACCTCTCTGGACGCCACCCAGAGACTCCAGGCCGCACCAGAGGCCCCCCCCCCAACCATTTACAGGCTGCAGTGCCAGCCTAGGCCCTGCTGGCAGCCTCCCTTGTCTGCTTTGGAAGGCCTCCCATCCACTCCAGACCTGCCTGGAGGCCTCCCTCGACTGCTCCCGGGGCCCTCGAAGCCACCCTAGGCCTTTCTGGAGGACCTGCTCGACCGCTCGGGCGGCTTCTGACGCACCCTCGGCCATCCGGCGCCCAGCAGCTCCCAGGGCCAGGCACCGGCCTCCCCCTCCGGCCGCCCCTGGGGCCGGGGGTGGCTCGGACTCGGCGCCCCCAACGTGTCGTCCCGTCCCCCCCCCCCCCCCGCACCGCCGAACATTCGCTGCAGCCGAGGGCTTGCCACTCGACGCCTACCCCACCCGCCCAGCCCCCCGCTGCCGCCCGGCGCTGCCCCGGCCGCTGCGCCCCGCCTCTCATCGCTCCCCCCACCCGGCAACCGGCCGCCGGGCACGGCAAGTCCCAGGGCAGGGAACAGGTGCTGCCGGGACCCCGTGCTGGCTGCCGGCTTCCCGGGGCTGCCCCGGGCACGGACAGGTCGCCCCCCCGCCCCGGCGAATGTTCACCGAACCGGCTGCCGGCTGCCTTCGAGCACCCCCCGCCCCCCGCCACTATCGTCCCCCCCGCCCCCCCTCCGCCTCCGCTGCCGCTTCTCCCCGCACCGCCTCCACTGCCTCCCCCCGCCGCCGGCGAACGAGTCGCCGGATCCGTAGGGTGCCGGGAGCCCGAACGGCGAGCGGCTCCGGCTGCTGCCGGGACCGCGGGGCTTCGAGCCGCTCCGGCCGCGGCCGGGACCCCGTGCCGGAAGCCGGCATCCCGGGACGGCCCCGGGACGGCCCCGGTCGCCGGCCGGGTGACGTTCAGCGAAGCGGCTGCCGCCAGTCTTTGGGCCTCCCCCGTGCCGGGGCCGCGGGGATTCGAGCCGGTCCGGCCGCGGCCGGGATCCCGGGCCGGACGATGGCTTCCCGGGCCGGTCCCGGTCGCCTCCCGGGTGACGTTCACCGAAGCGGCTGCCGGCTGTCTTCGAGCCCCCCCCCCCGCCTCCGCCTCCGCTGCCGCTTCTCCCCGCACCCCCTCCACTGCCTCCCCCCGCTGCCGGCGAACGAGTCGGCGGATCCATACCGTCCCGAGAGCCCGAGGCGGCGGCACCCAGTGCGGGTCCGGCCGAGGCCGGGACCCCGTGCCTGTCGCAGGCTTCCCGGGACGGCCCCGGAACGGCCGCGGTCGCCGGCCGGGTGACGTTCACCGAAGCGGCTGCCGGCTGTCTTCGAGCCCCCCCCCCTCCGCCTCCGCTGCCGCTTCTGCCCGCACCTCCTTCACTGCCTCCCCCCGCCGCCCGCGAACGAGTCGGCGGATCCGTAGGGTGCCGGGAGCCCGAACGGCGAGCGGCTCCGGCTGCTGCCGGGACCGCGGGGATTCGAGCCGCTCCGGCCGCGGCCGGGACCCCGTGCCGGAAGCCGGCATCCCGGGACGGCCCCGGGACGGCCCCGGTCGCCGGCCGGGTGACGTTCAGCGAAGCGGCTGCCGCCAGTCTTTGGGCCTCCCCCGTGCCGGGGCCGCGGGGATTCGAGCCGGTCCGGCCGCGGCCGGGATCCCGGGCCGGACGATGGCTTCCCGGGCCGGTCCCGGTCGCCTCCCGGGTGACGTTCACCGAAGCGGCTGCCGGCTGTCTTCGAGCCCCCCCCCGCCTCCGCCTCCGCTGCCGCTTCTCCCCGCACCCCCTCCACTGCCTCCCCCCGCTGCCGGCGAACGAGTCGGCGGATCCATACCGTCCCGAGAGCCCGAGGCGGCGGCACCCAGTGCGGGTCCGGCCGAGGCCGGGACCCCGTGCCTGTCGCAGGCTTCCCGGGACGGCCCCGGAACGGCCGCGGTCGCCGGCCGGGTGACGTTCACCGAAGCGGCTGCCGGCTGTCTTCGAGCCCCCCCCCCCTCCGCCTCCGCTGCCGCTTCTGCCCGCACCTCCTTCACTGCCTCCCCCCGCCGCCCGCGAACGAGTCGGCGGATCCGTAGGGTGCCGGGAGCCCGAATGGCGAGCGGCTCCGGCTGCTGCCGGGACCGCGGGGATTCGAGCCGGTCCGGCCGCGGCCGGGACCCCGTGCCGGAAGCCGGCATCCCGGGACGGCCCCGGGACGGCCCCGGTCGCCGGCCGGGTGACGTTCAGCGAAGCGGCTGCCGCCAGTCTTTGGGCCTCCCCCGTGCCGGGGCCGCGGGGATTCGAGCCGGTCCGGCCGCGGCCGGGATCCGGGGCCGGACGATGGCTTCCCGGGCCGGTCCCGGTCGCCTCCCGGGTGACGTTCACCGAAGCGGCTGACGGCTGTCTCCGAGCACCCCCCCCCCCCTCCGCCTCCGCTGCCGCTTCTGCCCGCACCTCCTTCACTGCCTCCCCCCGCCGCCCGCGAACGAGTCGCCGGATCCGTAGGGTGCCGGGAGCCCGAACGGCGAGCGGCTCCGGCTGCTGCCGGGACCGCGGGGATTCGAGCCGGTCCGGCCGCGGCCGGGACCCCGTGCCGGAAGCCGGCATCCCGGGACGGCCCCGGGACGGCCCCGGTCGCCGGCCGGGTGACGTTCAGCGAAGCGGCTGCCGCCAGTCTTTGGGCCTCCCCCGTGCCGGGGCCGCGGGGCTTCGAGCCGGTCCGGCCGCGGCCGGGATCTCGTGCCGAACGTCGTCTTCCCGGGACGGTCCCGGGAGGGCCCCAGTCTCCTCCCGGGTGACGTTCACCGAAGCGGCTGCCGGCTGTCTTCGAGCCCCCACCCCTGCCGTGGCCGCGGGGATTCGCCCCGGTCCGGCAGCTGACGGTTCCCTGTGCCGGACGCCGGCTTCCCGGGACTGCCCCGGGCCGGTCCCGGTCGCCTCCCGGGTGACGTTCACCGAAGCGGCTGACGGCTGTCTCCGAGCACCCCCCCCCCCCTCCGCCTCCGCTGCCGCTTCTGCCCGCACCTCCTTCACTGCCTCCCCCCGCCGCCCGCGAACGAGTCGGCGGATCCGTAGGGTGCCGGGAGCCCGAACGGCGAGCGGCTCCGGCTGCTGCCGGGACCGCGGGGATTCGAGCCGCTCCGGCCGCGGCCGGGACCCCGTGCCGGAAGCCGGCATCCCGGGACGGCCCCGGGACGGCCCCGGTCGCCGGCCGGGTGACGTTCACCGAAGCGGCTGCCGCCAGTCTTTGGGCCTCCCCCGTGCCGGGGCCGCGGGGCTTCGAGCCGGTCCGGCCGCGGCCGGGATCTCGTGCCGAACGTCGTCTTCCCGGGACGGTCCCGGGAGGGCCCCAGTCTCCTCCCGGGTGACGTTCACCGAAGCGGCTGCCGGCTGTCTTCGAGCCCCCACCCCTGCCGTGGCCGCGGGGATTCGCCCCGGTCCGGCAGCTGACGGTTCCCTGTGCCGGACGCCGGCTTCCCGGGACTGCCCCGGGCCGGTCCCGGTCGCCTCCCGGGTGACGTTCACCGAAGCGGCTGACGGCTGTCTCCGAGCACCCCCCCCCCCCTCCGCCTCCGCTGCCGCTTCTGCCCGCACCTCCTTCACTGCCTCCCCCCGCCGCCCGCGAACGAGTCGGCGGATCCGTAGGGTGCCGGGAGCCCGAACGGCGAGCGGCTCCGGCTGCTGCCGGGACCGCGGGGATTCGAGCCGCTCCGGCCGCGGCCGGGACCCCGTGCCGGAAGCCGGCATCCCGGGACGGCCCCGGGACGGCCCCGGTCGCCGGCCGGGTGACGTTCACCGAAGCGGCTGCCGCCAGTCTTTGGGCCTCCCCCGTGCCGGGGCCGCGGGGCTTCGAGCCGGTCCGGCCGCGGCCGGGATCTCGTGCCGAACGTCGTCTTCCCGGGACGGTCCCGGGAGGGCCCCAGTCTCCTCCCGGGTGACGTTCACCGAAGCGGCTGCCGGCTGTCTTCGAGCCCCCACCCCTGCCGTGGCCGCGGGGATTCGCCCCGGTCCGGCAGCTGACGGTTCCCTGTGCCGGACGCCGGCTTCCCGGGACTGCCCCGGGCCGGTCCCGGTCGCCTCCCGGGTGACGTTCACCGAAGCGGCTGACGGCTGTCTCCGAGCACCCCCCCCCCCCCTCCGCCTCCGCTGCCGCTTCTGCCCGCACCTCCTTCACTGCCTCCCCCCGCCGCCCGCGAACGAGTCGCCGGATCCGTAGGGTGCCGGGAGCCCGAACGGCGAGCGGCTCCGGCTGCTGCCGGGACCGCGGGGATTCGAGCCGCTCCGGCCGCGGCCGGGACCCCGTGCCGGAAGCCGGCATCCCGGGACGGCCCCGGGACGGCCCCGGTCGCCGGCCGGGTGACGTTCAGCGAAGCGGCTGCCGCCAGTCTTTGGGCCTCCCCCGTGCCGGGGCCGCGGGGCTTCGAGCCGGTCCGGCCGCGGCCGGGATCTCGTGCCGAACGTCGTCTTCCCGGGACGGTCCCGGGAGGGCCCCAGTCTCCTCCCGGGTGACGTTCACCGAAGCGGCTGCCGGCTGTCTTCGAGCCCCCACCCCTGCCGTGGCCGCGGGGATTCGCCCCGGTCCGGCAGCTGACGGTTCCCTGTGCCGGACGCCGGCTTCCCGGGACTGCCCCGGGACAGCCCCGGTCGCCTCCCGGGTGACGTTCACCGAAGCTGCTGCCGCCTGTCTTTGTCCCCCCCCCCCCGTGCTCTCCCTCAGCCGGGAGGTAGACGTGCTCTCCCTCGGCGAGTAGACGTGCTCTCCCTCGGCGAGTAGACGTGCTCTCCCTCGGCGAGTAGACGTGCTCTCCCTCGGCGAGTAGACGTGCTCTCCCTCGGCGAGTAGACGTGCTCTCCCTCGGCGAGTAGACGTGCTCTCCCTCGGCGGGTAGACGTGCTCTCCCTGGGCGAGTAGACGTGCTCTCCCTGGGCGAGTAGACGTGCTCTCCCTGGGCGAGTAGACGTGCTCTCCCTGGTCGAGTAGACGTGCTCTCCCTGGGCGAGTAGACGTGCTCTCCCTGGGCGAGTAGACGTGCTCTCCCTGGGCGAGTAGACGTGCTCTCCCTCGGCGAGTAGACGTGCTCTCCCTCGGCGAGTAGACGTGCTCTCCGCGGAGATCGCGCTTGTCGCCAAGGGGTCGCTGTTGCGCTCTGCCTCCGCCTACGTCATCGTACAAGCCGGCGTGATTTCTGCGACCTGCCGCTGGGCGGAGGTCGGCTGGTTGTGCGCTCGCGGAGCTGACGGCCCTCCAGTTCCGTATATGAGGGAACAAGCGACGCCGAGCACTCCCAGGGCAGCGCTGCCGAGCGGCTGCTCCAAGCCACCCGCCAGGCGGCTGGGCAGGGGTCCGTCTGGCTTCTCGGTGGCTTTCGCCCGGGTCAGAGAGGGGACCCGCGGGGCCGAACAAAGGCGCGGCGGTTTGGAGCGGCCGCTGGCGCACCCTCAGCGGTGTTGGATGGGTTTCGCTCGTCCGTGAGCCGGAGCCCAGCCCGGGCTCGGCAACGAAAGCGGGGAAAAGAAAAAAAGTTGACGAGTGGCTGGCGCCGGCCACTGCCGAAGTGTGGAACCCCCGAAGCGAAGTTTGCCCGGTGGGGCACGGGGGCAGAGAAAGCCGGGGAGACGTGGTGCCGGCGTCGGTCCCACCAAGAATGGAAAGCAAGCCCGTCCAGGCACGGCGAGAGAGAGCCCGGTAAGGGGCAGAGAGAGTTCCCAGCACTGGACCCTCTTCACGGGGGTTCCCCCCCATGGCCAAAGCCGCAGCCCGCGGGGGCACGGCATCTAAGGGAAAAGCCAGCGGCGGTGACTGGCCACTCGTATGCTATGGAGCCCGGCATGGGGGGAGGAGGGCAAGCCGGTGCCCCAGCACGGCTTCCTCCTGGCTCCAGAGGGGCGCCCCGTGATGGAGATGTAACTCGGTGCAGCTTGAGGGAAAATGCAAGCCCACATTTCGGGGAGGCAGAGGTGCCCTGTGAGCCGGTGCGGCCCGGTGCAGCTTGCCCCCCCCCCCCCCCCCCATCTCTGGAGGGCGCCCCGTTTGCTCCTCCGGCGTGTTGCCCGCACGCCGAGCCCCGTGCCTGCTGGCTGCTCCCGAGGGCGGTGGCGGGTGCGCGTGGCTGTGTCTGTCCCAGAAGAGCGAGGCCGTGGGGCCTCCGCTGGCTTCCTTTCCTTCTGTCCTTGTTGATCGATGAGGCCTTTCGGGTCGCGTCGGAAAGGGCCCCCGGCCGGCAGGGCAAGGGCGGTCTTCCTTTCCACTTCGCTTCCCGTCGCGTGTGAGGTGTCGTCCTCGTTCCCCCAGCCCCGAGCGGCTCGAGCGGGGGGGAGCCGTGGCGTTAGCGGCCCGGCGCGTGCCTTGCCGCATCCTCCCCTTTCCACCTCCCCCCCGGCGCTGGGGCAGGGTTCGGGGACCGGTCTACCGCAACCGGCTTTGTGACTGCTGCGTGGCCCCGTGAGTTTTCAGGTGTCCTAAAACGCGTGAGGCGCCGGTGTCGTCCTCGGTTCCGGGTACCCGCGGGTGCCGGCCGCGAGCAGCTGCGTGTGGCGGGGGTTGGCCGAGCCGAGAGCGAGGCGGCGGCGTCGCGAAAGTTAAAAGGGGCTAAAAGCGGCGCCGCGCGTGAGGCCTCACCTGCCCGGGTGGGGTCCCCGAGGGTTCCTCCCTAAATGAAACCTCTAGCCTGAGAAGGGCGGCTTTGTGGCCCGTACCCCCGCCCGCTGCCGAGCGAGCCGCCCCGGCTCTAAGGTCCTGGCGTGCCGGGGGCGCGCCCCGCTTCCGCGGGTCGCTGTCTCCTCTAGCACGTCCCGGTGCTCCCGTGGCAAGGCGGGGAGAGAGACGAGGGCCTTCTCCC
>NW_027142945.1:62500-75000 GCF_026170545.1 Melanerpes formicivorus
TGCGCGGAGCCCCCCCTCCCGACGTTGCCTCTTGCCGCTACCCCCGCCCCCCCCCCCGCTGCCGGTTTGCGCGGAGCCCCCCCTTCCCGCCGTTGCCTCTTGCCGCTACCCCCGCCCGCCCCCCCCGCTGCCGGTTTGCGCGGAGCCCCCCCTCCCGACGTTGCCTCTTGCCGCTACCCCCCGCCCCCCCCCGCTGCCGGTTTGCGCGGAGCCCCCCCTCCCGACGTTGCCTCTTGCCGCTACCCCCGCCCCCCCCCCCGCTGCCGGTTTGCGCGGAGCCCCCCCTTCCCGCCGTTGCCTCTTGCCGCTACCCCCGCCCCCCCCCCGCTGCCGGTTTGCGCGGAGCCCCCCCTTCCCGCCGTTGCCTCTTGCCGCTACCCCCCGCCCCCCCCCCGCTGCCGGTTTGCGCGGAGCCCCCCCTTCCCGCCGTTGCCTCTTGCCGCTACCCCCCGCCCCCCCCCCCGCTGCCGGTTTGCGCGGAGCCCCCCCGCCTGCCGTTGCCTCTTGCCGCGGCCGCCACCGCCCCCCCCACACCCCCCGGCCCCCGTTACCGGTTTGCGCGGAGCCCCCCCTCCCGACGTTGCCTCTTGCCGCTACCCCCGCCCCCCCCCGCTGCCGGTTTGCGCGGAGCCCCCCCGCCTGCCGTTGCCTCTTGCCGCGGCCGCCACCGCCCCCCCCACACCCCCCGGCCCCCGTTACCGGTTTGCGCGGAGCCCCCCCTCCCGACGTTGCCTCTTGCCGCTACCCCCGCCCGCCCCCCCCCGCTGCCGGTTTGCGCGGAGCCCCCCCTTCCCGCCGTTGCCTCTTGCCGCTACCCCCGCCCGCCCCCCCCCGCTGCCGGTTTGCGCGGAGCCCCCCCCTTCCCGCCGTTGCCTCTTGCCGCTACCCCCGCCCGCCCCCCCCGCTGCCGGTTTGCGCGGAGCCCCCCCTCCCGACGTTGCCTCTTGCCGCTACCCCCGCCCCCCCCCGCTGCCGGTTTGCGCGGAGCCCCCCCTCCCGACGTTGCCTCTTGCCGCTACCCCCCGCCCCCCCCCCCCGCTGCCGGTTTGCGCGGAGCCCCCCCTTCCCGCCGTTGCCTCTTGCCGCTACCCCCGCCCGCCCCCCCCGCTGCCGGTTTGCGCGGAGCCCCCCTTTCCCGACGTTGCCTCTTGCCGCTACCCCCGCCCCCCCCCGCTGCCGGTTTGCGCGGAGCCCCCCCTCCCGACGTTGCCTCTTGCCGCTACCCCCCGCCCCCCCCCCCGCTGCCGGTTTGCGCGGAGCCCCCCCTTCCCGCCGTTGCCTCTTGCCGCTACCCCCCGCCCCCCCCCCCGCTGCCGGTTTGCGCGGAGCCCCCCCTTCCCGCCGTTGCCTCTTGCCGCTACCCCCCGCCCCCCCCCCGCTGCCGGTTTGCGCGGAGCCCCCCCTTCCCGCCGTTGCCTCTTGCCGCTACCCCCGCCCCCCCCCGCTGCCGGTTTGCGCGGAGCCCCCCCGCCTGCCGTTGCCTCTTGCCGCGGCCGCCACCGCCCCCCCCCACACCCCCCGGCCCCCGTTACCGGTTTGCGCGGAGCCCCCCCTCCCGACGTTGCCTCTTGCCGCTGCTGCCACCCCCAGCTCCCCACACCCCCCGGCTCCCGTTAGCGGTTTGCGCGGAGCCCCCCCTTCCCGCCGTTGCCTCTTGCCGCTACCCCCCGCCCCCCCCCCCCGCTGCCGGTTTGCGCGGAGCCCCCCCCCCCCGACGTTGCCTCTTGCCGCTGCCGCCACCCCCAGCTCCCCACACCCCCCGGCTCCCGTTACCGCTTTGCACGGAGCCCCCCCGCCCGCCGTTATCTCTTGCCGCTGCCGCGACCCATCTCCCCCCCCCCCCGCCGCCGCTAACTGCCCCCCGAAGCCGCTAGCAGCTGGGCACCCCCCGCCAAAGCCGCCGCGGCTTCCCCTTCCCACATTGTCCCCTGGAGGGGGGATCGCGACGCGGGCTGCCGCTTCCCTCCCGGGCTGCCCGGCTGCTCTCTAACCCCTGCGACCGAGGCGGCGCTGTTAGGGCGGCCGTGCCGGTGCCCCTTGCCGCAGCTAGCCTCTCGCCGCTGCCCCTCCCGTCCGTCGTCCCCCGTCCCCAAAAACTTGCTGCTCTCCACGCTGGAGCCTGCACGGGGGAGGTTGCGCTCCGCTCCTCCGGCCCTAAAGCCGCCCTCGCCCGCCCCCCGGCTTGCCGCTTGGCTGGGCTGCCCGCCCGCCCGCTAATCCCCCCAACGCCCCCACCCCAAAAACACCCCAGCCCTACCGCATGCCGCTCCCCCTCTCCCCGCTCTCGCTGACCGCTGCCACCCCCCCCCCACCCCTCCCCCCCGAAACAAACCCCCCAGCCCTACCGCATGCCGCTCCCCCTCTCTCCCTAGCCTGCCCCCCCCGCCGTCGCTTGCTGCTGCCGCCGCCGCCGCCGCCGCCGCCGCCGCCGCCGCCGGACCCGCCTCGGTCTGGTGGCGCGCGCTCGGAGATCCCCGGCTACCCGTCCGTCCGTCCCTCCCTCCCGCCCCGCCCCGGGGGAGGGCCCGGGGCAGCGCGGGCAGGCGGGGAGCAAAAAAAGGCGCGGGCGCCAAAAAACGTCGGGGTCCCGGGGTGGCGGAGGGGGGCGGCGGCGGGGGCGGCGGCGGGTACACGGCGCCGGGTCCAGGGCGCCGGGTCCAGCCCGTCCCGGGGCGGGGACAGGTGGTGTCGTCCGTCCCCGCCCCCGTAACCTGCTCTGAAGCATCCGCTTCCCGCCGCGGTTCGCCCTCCACCCCCCCCGCCGCACACGCAGCTGCCGCTTCCCGCCGCCTCTGCCCCCCGCCCCGGGATCAACCACCCGCCGGGTCCAGCCGGTCCCGGTCCCGGGAACCTGCTCCCGGGGCCAGCCGGAGCCACGCCCCCTCCTCTGACGCTTCCAGCTGCCGCCTCCCCTCCCACCCCCCAAACTCACACTGGCCCTCGCCGGCCCGCCCACCCGCCTACCTGCTTGCCCCGCCGCCGCTGGGTGGCGTGCCGGACACTCTCGCACACAGGTACACAGACAGGGACACAGGGACACAGACACTCAGGCACACAGGGACACAGGGACACAGGGACACAAGGACACAGGGACACAGGCACTCAGGCACTCAGGCACTCAGGGACACAGGGACACAGGGACACAGGCACTCAGGCACACAGGGACACAGGTGGCGGGCCGGAGGCCGCTCTCCACTGTGTGGCAGGGGTCCAAGAGCCACCCCAGCCCAACCCAGAGGGTCTTTTGCACCTCTCTAGAGGCCACCCAGAGACCCCAGGCCGCAGCAGAAGCCTCCCCCGCACGCTCTGCAGGCTTCCGACCCACCCCAGGCCGCAGCAGAAGCCTCTCCCGCACGCTCTGCAGGCTTCTCAGCCACCCCAGGCCGCAGCAGAAGCCTCTCCCGCACGCCCTGCAGGCTCTCAGCCACCCCAGGCCGCAGCAGAAGCCTCCCCCGCACGCTCTGCAGGCTACTCAGCCACCCCAGGCCGCACCAGAAGCCTCTCCCGCACGCTCTGCAGGCTTCTCAGCCACCCCAGGCCGCAGCAGAAGCCTCTCCCGCACGCTCTGCAGGCTTCTCAGCCACCCCAGGCCGCAGCAGAAGCCTCTCCCGCACGCTCTGCAGGCTTCTCAGCCACCCCAGGCCGCAGCAGAAGCCTCCCCCGCACGCTCTGCAGGCTTCTCAGCCACCCCAGGCCCCAACAGAAGCCTCTCCCGCACGCTCTGCAGGCTTCTCAGCCACCCCAGGCCGCAGCAGAAGCCTCTCCCGCACGCTCTGCAGGCTTCCGTCCCACCCCAGGCCGCAGCAGAAGCCTCCCCCGCACGCTCTGCAGGCTTCTCAGCCACCCCAGGCCCCAACAGAAGCCTCTCCCGCACGCTCTGCAGGCTTCCGACCCACCCCAGGCCGCAGCAGAAGCCTCCCCCGCACGCTCTGCAGGCTTCTCAGCCACCCCAGGCCGCACCAGAAGCCTCCCCCGCACGCTCTGCAGGCTTCTCAGCCACCCCAGGCCGCACCGGAAGCCTCCCCCGCACGCTCTGCAGGCTTCTCAGCCACCCCAGGCCCCAACAGAAGCCTCTCCCGCACGCTCTGCAGGCTTCCGACCCACCCCAGGCCCCAACAGAAGCCTCTCCCGCACGCTCTGCAGGCTTCTCAGCCACCCCAGGCCGCACCAGAAGCCTCCCCCGCACGCTCTGCAGGCTTCCGACCCACCCCAGGCCGCAGCAGAAGCCTCTCCCGCACGCCCTGCAGGCTTCTCAGCCACCCCAGGCCGCAGCAGAAGCCTCTCCCGCACGCTCTGCAGGCTTCTCAGCCACCCCAGGCCGCAGCAGAAGCCTCTCCCGCACGCTCTGCAGGCTTCTCAGCCACCCCAGGCCGCAGCAGAAGCCTCTCCCGCACGCTCTGCAGGCTTCTCAGCCACCCCAGGCCCCAACGGAAGCCTCCCCCGCACGCTCTGCAGGCTTCTCAGCCACCCCAGGCCGCACCGGAAGCCTCTCCCGCACGCTCTGCAGGCTTCCGACCCACCCCAGGCCGCACCAGAAGCCTCCCCCGCACGCTCTGCAGGCTTCTCAGCCACCACAGGCCGCACCAGAGGATCTTTTGCACCTCTCTGGACGCCACCCAGAGACTCCAGGCCGCACCAGAGGCCCCCCCCCCAACCATTCATTTACAGGCTGCAGTGCCAGCCTAGGCCCTGCTGGCAGCCTCCCTTGTCTGCTTTGGAAGGCCTCCCATCCACTCCAGACCTGCCTGGAGGCCTCCCTCGACTGCTCCCGGGGCCCTCGAAGCCACCCTAGGCCTTTCTGGAGGACCTGCTCGACCGCTCGGGCGGCTTCTGACGCACCCTCGGCCATCCGGCGCCCAGCAGCTCCCAGGGCCAGGCACCGGCCTCCCCCTCCGGCCGCCCCTGGGGCCGGGGGTGGCTCGGACTCGGCGCCCCCAACGTGTCGTCCCGTCCCCCCCCCCCCCCCGCACCGCCGAACATTCGCTGCAGCCGAGGGCTTGCCACTCGACGCCTACCCCACCCGCCCAGCCCCCCGCTGCCGCCCGGCGCTGCCCCGGCCGCTGCGCCCCGCCTCTCATCGCTCCCCCCACCCGGCAACCGGCCGCCGGGCACGGCAAGTCCCAGGGCAGGGAACAGGTGCTGCCGGGACCCCGTGCTGGCTGCCGGCTTCCCGGGGCTGCCCCGGGCACGGACAGGTCGCCCCCCCGCCCCGGCGAATGTTCACCGAACCGGCTGCCGGCTGCCTTCGAGCACCCCCCGCCCCCCGCCACTATCGTCCCCCCCGCCCCCCCTCCGCCTCCGCTGCCGCTTCTCCCCGCACCGCCTCCACTGCCTCCCCCCGCCGCCGGCGAACGAGTCGCCGGATCCGTAGGGTGCCGGGAGCCCGAACGGCGAGCGGCTCCGGCTGCTGCCGGGACCGCGGGGCTTCGAGCCGCTCCGGCCGCGGCCGGGACCCCGTGCCGGAAGCCGGCATCCCGGGACGGCCCCGGGACGGCCCCGGTCGCCGGCCGGGTGACGTTCAGCGAAGCGGCTGCCGCCAGTCTTTGGGCCTCCCCCGTGCCGGGGCCGCGGGGATTCGAGCCGGTCCGGCCGCGGCCGGGATCCCGGGCCGGACGATGGCTTCCCGGGCCGGTCCCGGTCGCCTCCCGGGTGACGTTCACCGAAGCGGCTGCCGGCTGTCTTCGAGCCCCCCCCCCGCCTCCGCCTCCGCTGCCGCTTCTCCCCGCACCCCCTCCACTGCCTCCCCCCGCTGCCGGCGAACGAGTCGGCGGATCCATACCGTCCCGAGAGCCCGAGGCGGCGGCACCCAGTGCGGGTCCGGCCGAGGCCGGGACCCCGTGCCTGTCGCAGGCTTCCCGGGACGGCCCCGGAACGGCCGCGGTCGCCGGCCGGGTGACGTTCACCGAAGCGGCTGCCGGCTGTCTTCGAGCCCCCCCCCCTCCGCCTCCGCTGCCGCTTCTGCCCGCACCTCCTTCACTGCCTCCCCCCGCCGCCCGCGAACGAGTCGGCGGATCCGTAGGGTGCCGGGAGCCCGAACGGCGAGCGGCTCCGGCTGCTGCCGGGACCGCGGGGATTCGAGCCGCTCCGGCCGCGGCCGGGACCCCGTGCCGGAAGCCGGCATCCCGGGACGGCCCCGGGACGGCCCCGGTCGCCGGCCGGGTGACGTTCAGCGAAGCGGCTGCCGCCAGTCTTTGGGCCTCCCCCGTGCCGGGGCCGCGGGGATTCGAGCCGGTCCGGCCGCGGCCGGGATCCCGGGCCGGACGATGGCTTCCCGGGCCGGTCCCGGTCGCCTCCCGGGTGACGTTCACCGAAGCGGCTGCCGGCTGTCTTCGAGCCCCCCCCCGCCTCCGCCTCCGCTGCCGCTTCTCCCCGCACCCCCTCCACTGCCTCCCCCCGCTGCCGGCGAACGAGTCGGCGGATCCATACCGTCCCGAGAGCCCGAGGCGGCGGCACCCAGTGCGGGTCCGGCCGAGGCCGGGACCCCGTGCCTGTCGCAGGCTTCCCGGGACGGCCCCGGAACGGCCGCGGTCGCCGGCCGGGTGACGTTCACCGAAGCGGCTGCCGGCTGTCTTCGAGCCCCCCCCCCCTCCGCCTCCGCTGCCGCTTCTGCCCGCACCTCCTTCACTGCCTCCCCCCGCCGCCCGCGAACGAGTCGGCGGATCCGTAGGGTGCCGGGAGCCCGAATGGCGAGCGGCTCCGGCTGCTGCCGGGACCGCGGGGATTCGAGCCGGTCCGGCCGCGGCCGGGACCCCGTGCCGGAAGCCGGCATCCCGGGACGGCCCCGGGACGGCCCCGGTCGCCGGCCGGGTGACGTTCAGCGAAGCGGCTGCCGCCAGTCTTTGGGCCTCCCCCGTGCCGGGGCCGCGGGGATTCGAGCCGGTCCGGCCGCGGCCGGGATCCGGGGCCGGACGATGGCTTCCCGGGCCGGTCCCCGGTCGCCTCCCGGGTGACGTTCACCGAAGCGGCTGACGGCTGTCTCCGAGCACCCCCCCCCCCCTCCGCCTCCGCTGCCGCTTCTGCCCGCACCTCCTTCACTGCCTCCCCCCGCCGCCCGCGAACGAGTCGCCGGATCCGTAGGGTGCCGGGAGCCCGAACGGCGAGCGGCTCCGGCTGCTGCCGGGACCGCGGGGATTCGAGCCGCTCCGGCCGCGGCCGGGACCCCGTGCCGGAAGCCGGCATCCCGGGACGGCCCCGGGACGGCCCCGGTCGCCGGCCGGGTGACGTTCAGCGAAGCGGCTGCCGCCAGTCTTTGGGCCTCCCCCGTGCCGGGGCCGCGGGGCTTCGAGCCGGTCCGGCCGCGGCCGGGATCTCGTGCCGAACGTCGTCTTCCCGGGACGGTCCCGGGAGGGCCCCAGTCTCCTCCCGGGTGACGTTCACCGAAGCGGCTGCCGGCTGTCTTCGAGCCCCCACCCCTGCCGTGGCCGCGGGGATTCGCCCCGGTCCGGCAGCTGACGGTTCCCTGTGCCGGACGCCGGCTTCCCGGGACTGCCCCGGGCCGGTCCCGGTCGCCTCCCGGGTGACGTTCACCGAAGCGGCTGACGGCTGTCTCCGAGCACCCCCCCCCCCTCCGCCTCCGCTGCCGCTTCTGCCCGCACCTCCTTCACTGCCTCCCCCCGCCGCCCGCGAACGAGTCGGCGGATCCGTAGGGTGCCGGGAGCCCGAACGGCGAGCGGCTCCGGCTGCTGCCGGGACCGCGGGGATTCGAGCCGCTCCGGCCGCGGCCGGGACCCCCGTGCCGGAAGCCGGCATCCCGGGACGGCCCCGGGACGGCCCCGGTCGCCGGCCGGGTGACGTTCAGCGAAGCGGCTGCCGCCAGTCTTTGGGCCTCCCCCGTGCCGGGGCCGCGGGGCTTCGAGCCGGTCCGGCCGCGGCCGGGATCTCGTGCCGAACGTCGTCTTCCCGGGACGGTCCCGGGAGGGCCCCAGTCTCCTCCCGGGTGACGTTCACCGAAGCGGCTGCCGGCTGTCTTCGAGCCCCCACCCCTGCCGTGGCCGCGGGGATTCGCCCCGGTCCGGCAGCTGACGGTTCCCTGTGCCGGACGCCGGCTTCCCGGGACTGCCCCGGGCCGGTCCCGGTCGCCTCCCGGGTGACGTTCACCGAAGCGGCTGACGGCTGTCTCCGAGCACCCCCCCCCCCCTCCGCCTCCGCTGCCGCTTCTGCCCGCACCTCCTTCACTGCCTCCCCCCGCCGCCCGCGAACGAGTCGGCGGATCCGTAGGGTGCCGGGAGCCCGAACGGCGAGCGGCTCCGGCTGCTGCCGGGACCGCGGGGATTCGAGCCGCTCCGGCCGCGGCCGGGACCCCCGTGCCGGAAGCCGGCATCCCGGGACGGCCCCGGGACGGCCCCGGTCGCCGGCCGGGTGACGTTCAGCGAAGCGGCTGCCGCCAGTCTTTGGGCCTCCCCCGTGCCGGGGCCGCGGGGCTTCGAGCCGGTCCGGCCGCGGCCGGGATCTCGTGCCGAACGTCGTCTTCCCGGGACGGTCCCGGGAGGGCCCCAGTCTCCTCCCGGGTGACGTTCACCGAAGCGGCTGCCGGCTGTCTTCGAGCCCCCACCCCTGCCGTGGCCGCGGGGATTCGCCCCGGTCCGGCAGCTGACGGTTCCCTGTGCCGGACGCCGGCTTCCCGGGACTGCCCCGGGACAGCCCCGGTCGCCTCCCGGGTGACGTTCACCGAAGCTGCTGCCGCCTGTCTTTGTCCCCCCCCCCCCGTGCTCTCCCTCAGCCGGGAGGTAGACGTGCTCTCCCTCGGCGAGTAGACGTGCTCTCCCTCGGCGAGTAGACGTGCTCTCCCTCGGCGAGTAGACGTGCTCTCCCTCGGCGAGTAGACGTGCTCTCCCTCGGCGAGTAGACGTGCTCTCCCTCGGCGAGTAGACGTGCTCTCCCTCGGCGGGTAGACGTGCTCTCCCTGGGCGAGTAGACGTGCTCTCCCTGGGCGAGTAGACGTGCTCTCCCTGGTCGAGTAGACGTGCTCTCCCTGGGCGAGTAGACGTGCTCTCCCTGGGCGAGTAGACGTGCTCTCCCTGGTCGAGTAGACGTGCTCTCCCTCGGCGAGTAGACGTGCTCTCCCTCGGCGAGTAGACGTGCTCTCCGCGGAGATCGCGCTTGTCGCCAAGGGGTCGCTGTTGCGCTCTGCCTCCGCCTACGTCATCGTACAAGCCGGCGTGATTTCTGCGACCTGCCGCTGGGCGGAGGTCGGCTGGTTGTGCGCTCGCGGAGCTGACGGCCCTCCAGTTCCGTATATGAGGGAACAAGCGACGCCGAGCACTCCCAGGGCAGCGCTGCCGAGCGGCTGCTCCAAGCCACCCGCCAGGCGGCTGGGCAGGGGTCCGTCTGGCTTCTCGGTGGCTTTCGCCCGGGTCAGAGAGGGGACCCGCGGGGCCCGAACAAAGGCGCGGCGGTTTGGAGCGGCCGCTGGCGCACCCTCAGCGGTGTTGGATGGGTTTCGCTCGTCCGTGAGCCGGAGCCCAGCCCGGGCTCGGCAACGAAAGCGGGGAAAAGAAAAAAAGTTGACGAGTGGCTGGCGCCGGCCACTGCCGAAGTGTGGAACCCCCGAAGCGAAGTTTGCCCGGTGGGGCACGGGGGCAGAGAAAGCCGGGGAGACGTGGTGCCGGCGTCGGTCCCACCAAGAATGGAAAGCAAGCCCGTCCAGGCACGGCGAGAGAGAGCCCGGTAAGGGGCAGAGAGAGTTCCCAGCACTGGACCCTCTTCACGGGGGTTCCCCCCCATGGCCAAAGCCGCAGCCCGCGGGGGGCACGGCATCTAAGGGAAAAGCCAGCGGCGGTGACTGGCCACTCGTATGCTATGGAGCCCGGCATGGGGGGAGGAGGGCAAGCCGGTGCCCCAGCACGGCTTCCTCCTGGCTCCAGAGGGGCGCCCCGTGATGGAGATGTAACTCGGTGCAGCTTGAGGGAAAATGCAAGCCCACATTTCGGGGAGGCAGAGGTGCCCTGTGAGCCGGTGCGGCCCGGTGCAGCTTGCCCCCCCCCCCCCCCCCCCATCTCTGGAGGGCGCCCCGTTTGCTCCTCCGGCGTGTTGCCCGCACGCCGAGCCCCGTGCCTGCTGGCTGCTCCCGAGGGCGGTGGCGGGTGCGCGTGGCTGTGTCTGTCCCAGAAGAGCGAGGCCGTGGGGCCTCCGCTGGCTTCCTTTCCTTCTGTCCTTGTTGATCGATGAGGCCTTTCGGGTCGCGTCGGAAAGGGCCCCCGGCCGGCAGGGCAAGGGCGGTCTTCCTTTCCACTTCGCTTCCCGTCGCGTGTGAGGTGTCGTCCTCGTTCCCCCAGCCCCGAGCGGCTCGAGCGGGGGGGAGCCGTGGCGTTAGCGGCCCGGCGCGTGCCTTGCCGCATCCTCCCCTTTCCACCTCCCCCCCGGCGCTGGGGCAGGGTTCGGGGACCGGTCTACCGCAACCGGCTTTGTGACTGCTGCGTGGCCCCGTGAGTTTTCAGGTGTCCTAAAACGCGTGAGGCGCCGGTGTCGTCCTCGGTTCCGGGTACCCGCGGGTGCCGGCCGCGAGCAGCTGCGTGTGGCGGGGGTTGGCCGAGCCGAGAGCGAGGCGGCGGCGTCGCGAAAGTTAAAAGGGGCTAAAAGCGGCGCCGCGCGTGAGGCCTCACCTGCCCGGGTGGGGTCCCCGAGGGTTCCTCCCTAAATGAAACCTCTAGCCTGAGAAGGGCGGCTTTGTGGCCCGTACCCCCGCCCGCTGCCGAGCGAGCCGCCCCGGCTCTAAGGTCCTGGCGTGCCGGGGGCGCGCCCCGCTTCCGCGGGTCGCTGTCTCCTCTAGCACGTCCCGGTGCTCCCGTGGCAAGGCGGGGAGAGAGACGAGGGCCTTCTCCCCGCCGGGCGTGTCGGTATCGCTCGCTTCCGCTGCTGCTGCCTGAATCGTGCCCGGGATCTGGCAGCCAGGGGCCGGCCTCGGGGGCGGGGGAGCCCCAGCCGGCCTCTGTGGCCGCGTGGAGTCGGGAAGCGTGTGCTTGCGTGCGCACGCGAGGGAACTAGCCGCGTCAGCGGGTTGCCGGGCCGCCTCGTCCGCGGCCTTCGCGGGAGGAGCCCGGCCCGCCAGGGTCGGAGAGGCAGGGGTCCGTCTGGCTTCTCGGTGGCTTTCGCCCGGGTCAGAGAGGGGACCCGCGGGGCCGAACAAAGGCGCGGCGGTTTGGAGCGGCCGCTGGCGCACCCTCAGCGGTGTTGGATGGGTTTCGCTCGTCCGTGAGCCGGAGCCCAGCCCGGGCTCGGCAACGAAAGCGGGGAAAAGAAAAAAAGTTGACGAGTGGCTGGCGCCGGCCACTGCCGAAGTGTGGAACCCCCGAAGCGAAGTTTGCCCGGTGGGGCACGGGGGCAGAGAAAGCCGGGGAGACGTGGTGCCGGCGTCGGTCCCACCAAGAATGGAAAGCAAGCCCGTCCAGGCACGGCGAGAGAGAGCCCGGTAAGGGGCAGAGAGAGTTCCCAGCACTGGACCCTCTTCACGGGGGTTCCCCCCCATGGCCAAAGCCGCAGCCCGCGGGGGCACGGCATCTAAGGGAAAAGCCAGCGGCGGTGACTGGCCACTCGTATGCTATGGAGCCCGGCATGGGGGGAGGAGGGCAAGCCGGTGCCCCAGCACGGCTTCCTCCTGGCTCCAGAGGGGCGCCCCGTGATGGAGATGTAACTCGGTGCAGCTTGAGGGAAAATGCAAGCCCACATTTCGGGGAGGCAGAGGTGCCCTGTGAGCCGGTGCGGCCCGGTGCAGCTTGCCCCCCCCCCCATCTCTGGAGGGCGCCCCGTTTGCTCCTCCGGCGTGTTGCCCGCACGCCGAGCCCCGTGCCTGCTGGCTGCTCCCGAGGGCGGTGGCGGGTGCGCGTGGCTGTGTCTGTCCCAGAAGAGCGAGGCCGTGGGGCCTCCGCTGGCTTCCTTTCCTTCTGTCCTTGTTGATCGATGAGGCCTTTCGGGTCGCGTCGGAAAGGGCCCCCGGCCGGCAGGGCAAGGGCGGTCTTCCTTTCCACTTCGCTTCCCGTCGCGTGTGAGGTGTCGTCCTCGTTCCCCCAGCCCCGAGCGGCTCGAGCGGGGGGGAGCCGTGGCGTTAGCGGCCCGGCGCGTGCCTTGCCGCATCCTCCCCTTTCCACCTCCCCCCCGGCGCTGGGGCAGGGTTCGGGGACCGGTCTACCGCAACCGGCTTTGTGACTGCTGCGTGGCCCCGTGAGTTTTCAGGTGTCCTAAAACGCGTGAGGCGCCGGTGTCGTCCTCGGTTCCGGGTACCCGCGGGTGCCGGCCGCGAGCAGCTGCGTGTGGCGGGGGTTGGCCGAGCCGAGAGCGAGGCGGCGGCGTCGCGAAAGTTAAAAGGGGCTAAAAGCGGCGCCGCGCGTGAGGCCTCACCTGCCCGGGTGGGGTCCCCGAGGGTTCCTCCCTAAATGAAACCTCTAGCCTGAGAAGGGCGGCTTTGTGGCCCGTACCCCCGCCCGCTGCCGAGCGAGCCGCCCCGGCTCTAAGGTCCTGGCGTGCCGGGGGCGCGCCCCGCTTCCGCGGGTCGCTGTCTCCTCTAG
>NW_027142945.1:87500-97500 GCF_026170545.1 Melanerpes formicivorus
GCGGTTTGCGCGGAGCCCCCCCTTCCCCCCTTCGCGGGCTGCCGCTTCCCTCCCGGGCTGCCCGGCTGCTCTCTAACCCCTGCGACCGAGGCGGCGCTGTTAGGGCGGCCGTGCCGGTGCCCCTTGCCGCAGCTAGCCTCTCGCCGCTGCCCCTCCCGTCCGTCGTCCCCCGTCCCCAAAAACTTGCTGCTCTCCACGCTGGAGCCTGCACGGGGGAGGTTGCGCTCCGCTCCTCCGGCCCTAAAGCCGCCCTCGCCCGCCCCCCCGGCTTGCCGCTTGGCTCGGCTGCCCGCCCGCCCGCTAATCCCCCCAACGCCCCCACCCCAAAAACACCCCAGCCCTACCGCATGCCGCTCCCCCTCTCCCCGCTCTCGCTGACCGCTGCCACCCCCCCCCCACCCCTCCCCCCCCGAAACAAACCCCCCAGCCCTACCGCATGCCGCTCCCCCCTCTCTCCCTAGCCTGCCCCCCCCGCCGTCGCTTGCTGCCGCCGCCGCCGCCGCCGCCGCCGCCGCCGCCGCCGGGACCCCGCCTCGGTCTGGTGGCGCGCGCTCGGAGATCCCCGGCTACCCGTCCGTCCGTCCCTCCCTCCCGCCCCGCCCCGGGGGAGGGCCCGGGGCAGCGCGGGCAGGCGGGGAGCAAAAAAAGGCGCGGGCGCCAAAAAAACGTCGGGGTCCCGGGGTGGCGGAGGGGGGGCGGCGGCGGGGGGCGGCGGCGGGTACACGGCGCCGGGTCCAGGGCGCCGGGTCCAGCCCGTCCCGGGGCGGGGACAGGTGGTGTCGTCCGTCCCCGCCCCCGTAACCTGCTCTGAAGCATCCGCTTCCCGCCGCGGTTCGCCCTCCACCCCCCCGCCGCACACGCAGCTGCCGCTTCCTGCCGCCTCTGCCCCCCGCCCCGGGATCAACCACCCGCCGGGTCCAGCCGGTCCCGGTCCCGGGAACCTGCTCCCGGGGCCAGCCGGAGCCACGCCCCCTCCTCTGACGCTTCCAGCTGCCGCCTCCCCTCCCACCCCCCCAAACTCACACTGGCCCTCGCCGGCCCGCCCACCCCGCCTACCTGCTTGCCCGCCGCCGCTGGGTGGCGTGCCGGACACTCGCACACAGGTACACAGACAGGGACACAGGGACACAGGCACTCAGGCACACAGGGACACAGGGACACAAGGACACAGGGACACAGGCACTCAGGCACTCAGGCACTCAGGGACACAGGGACACAGGGACACAGGCACTCAGGCACTCAGGGACACAGGGACACAGGGACACAGGGACACAGGCACTCAGGCACTCAGGGACACAGGGACACAGGGACACAGGGACACAGGCACTCAGGCACACAGGGACACAGGTGGCGGGCCGGAGGCCTCTCTCCACTGTGTGGCAGGGGTCCAAGAGCCACCCCAGCCCAACCCAGAGGGTCTTTTGCACCTCTCTAGAGGCCACCCAGAGACCCCAGGCCGCAGCAGAAGCCTCCCCCGCATGCTCTGCAGGCTTCCGACCCACCCCAGGCCGCACCAGAAGCCTCCCCCGAAAGCTCTGCAGGCTTCCGACCCACCCCTGGCCGCAGCAGAAGCCTCTCCCGCACGCTCTGCAGGCTTCCGACCCACCCCAGGCCGCAGCAGAAGCCTCTCCCGCACGCTCTGCAGGCTTCTCAGCCACCCCAGGCCGCAGCAGAAGCCTCCCCCGCACGCACTGCAGGCTTCTCAGCCACCCCAGGCCGCACCAGAAGCCTCTCCCGCACGCTCTGCAGGCTTCTCAGCCACCCCAGGCCGCACCAGAAGCCTCCCCCGCACGCTCTGCAGGCTTCTCAGCCACCCCAGGCCGCAGCAGAAGCCTCCCCCGCATGCTCTGCAGGCTTCCGACCCACCCCAGGCCGCACCAGAAGCCTCCCCCGCACGCTCTGCAGGCTTCTCAGCCACCCCAGGCCGCAGCAGAAGCCTCTCCCGCACGCTCTGCAGGCTTCTCAGCCACCCCAGGCCGCACCAGAAGCCTCTCCCGCACGCTCTGCAGGCTTCTCAGCCACCCCAGGCCGCACCAGAAGCCTCCCCCGCACGCTCTGCAGGCTTCTCAGCCACCCCAGGCCGCACCAGAAGCCTCTCCCGCACGCTCTGCAGGCTTCTCAGCCACCCCAGGCCGCACCAGAAGCCTCCCCCGCACGCTCTGCAGGCTTCTCAGCCACCCCAGGCCGCACCAGAAGCCTCTCCCGCACGCTCTGCAGGCTTCTCAGCCACCCCAGGCCGCACCAGAAGCCTCCCCCGCACGCTCTGCAGGCTTCTCAGCCACCCCAGGCCGCACCAGAAGCCTCCCCCGCACGCTCTGCAGGCTTCCCACCCACCCCAGGCCGCAGCAGAAGCCTCTCCCGCACGCCCTGCAGGCTTCTCAGCCACCCCAGGCCGCAGCAGAAGCCTCTCCCGCACGCTCTGCAGGCTTCTCAGCCACCCCAGGCCGCAGCAGAAGCCTCTCCCGCACGCTCTGCAGGCTTCTCAGCCACCCCAGGCCGCAGCAGAAGCCTCTCCCGCACGCTCTGCAGGCTTCTCAGCCACCCCAGGCCGCACCAGAAGCCTCTCCCGCACGCTCTGCAGGCTTCTCAGCCACCCCAGGCCGCAGCAGAAGCCTCTCCCGCACGCTCTGCAGGCTTCTCAGCCACCCCAGGCCGCAGCAGAAGCCTCTCCCGCACGCTCTGCAGGCTTCTCAGCCACCCCAGGCCCCAACAGAAGCCTCTCCCGCACGCTCTGCAGGCTTCCGACCCACCCCAGGCCGCACCAGAAGCCTCCCCCGCACGCTCTGTAGGCTTCTGACCCACCCCAGGCCCCAACAGAAGCCTCCCCCGCACGCTCTGCAGGCTTCCGACCCACCCCAGGCCGCACCAGAAGCCTCCCCCGCACGCTCTGCAGGCTTCTCCGCCACCACAGGCCGCACCAGAGGATCTTTTGCACCTCTCTGGACGCCAGCCAGAGACTCCAGGCCGCACCAGAGGCCCCCCCCCCAACCATTTACAGGCTGCAGTGCCAGCCTAGGCCCCGCTGGCAGCCTCCCTTGTCTGCTTTGGAAGGCCTCCCATCCACTCCAGACCTGCCTGGAGGCCTCCCTCGACTGCTCCCGGGGCCCTCGAAGCCACCCTAGGCCTTTCTGGAGGACCTGCTCGACCGCTCGGGCGGCTTCTGACGCACCCTCGGCCATCCGGCGCCCAGCAGCTCCCAGGGCCAGGCACCGGCCTCCCCCTCCGGCCGCCCCTGGGGCCGGGGGTGGCTCGGACTCGGCGCCCCCAACGTGTCGTCCCGTCCCCCCCCCGCCCCGCACCGCCGAACATTCGCTGCAGCCGAGGGCTTGCCGCTCGACGCCTACCCCACCCGCCCAGCCCCCCCGCTGCGGCCCGGCGCTGCCCCGGCCGCTGCGCCCCGCCTCTCATCGCTCCCCCCACCCGGCAACCGGCCGCCGGGCACGGCAAGTCCCAGGGCAGGGAACAGGTGCTGCCGGGACCCCGTGCTGGCTGCCGGCTTCCCGGGGCTGCCCCGGGCACGGACAGGTCGCCCCCCCGCCCCGGCGAATGTTCACCGAACCGGCTGCCGGCTGCCTTCGAGCACCCCCCGCCCCCCGCCACTATCGTCCCCCCCGCCCCCCCTCCGCCTCCGCTGCCGCTTCTCCCCGCACCGCCTCCACTGCCTCCCCCCGCCGCCGGCGAACGAGTCGCCGGATCCGTAGGGTGCCGGGAGCCCGAACGGCGAGCGGCTCCGGCTGCTGCCGGGACCGCGGGGATTCGAGCCGGTCCGGCCGCGGCCGGGACCCCGTGCCGGAAGCCGGCATCCCGGGACGGCCCCGGGACGGCCCCGGTCGCCGGCCGGGTGACGTTCAGCGAAGCGGCTGCCGCCAGTCTTTGGGCCTCCCCCGTGCCGGGGCCGCGGGGATTCGAGCCGGTCCGGCCGCGGCCGGGATCCGGGGCCGGACGATGGCTTCCCGGGCCGGTCCCGGTCGCCTCCCGGGTGACGTTCACCGAAGCGGCTGACGGCTGTCTTCGAGCCCCCCCCCCCCCTCCGCCTCCGCGGCCGCTTCTGCCCGCACCCCCTCCACTGCCTCCCCCCGCCGCCCGCGAACGAGTCGGCGGATCCGTAGGGTGCCGGGAGCCCGAACGGCGAGCGGCTCCGGCTGCTGCCGGGACCGCGGGGATTCGAGCCGGTCCGGCCGCGGCCGGGACCCCGTGCCGGAAGCCGGCATCCCGGGACGGCCCCGGGACGGCCCCGGTCGCCGGCCGGGTGACGTTCAGCGAAGCGGCTGCCGCCAGTCTTTGGGCCTCCCCCGTGCCGGGGCCGCGGGGCTTCGAGCCGGTCCGGCCGCGGCCGGGATCCGGGCCGGACGATGGCTTCCCGGGCCGGTCCCGGTCGCCTCCCGGGTGACGTTCACCGAAGCGGCTGCCGGCTGTCTTCGAGCCCCCCCCCCCCCTCCGCCTCCGCTGCCGCTTCTCCCCGCACCCCCTCCACTGCCTCCCCCCGCCGCCGGCGAACGAGTCGCCGGATCTGTAGGGTGCCGGGAGCCCGAACGGCGAGCGGCTCCGGCTGCTGCCGGGACCGCGGGGATTCGAGCCGCTCCGGCCGCGGCCGGGACCCCGTGCCGGAAGCCGGCATCCCCGGACGGCCCCGGGACGGCCCCGGTCGCCGGCCGGGTGACGTTCACCGAAGCGGCTGCCGGCTGTCTTCGAGCCCCCCCCCCTCCGCCTCCGCTGCCGCTTCTGCCCGCACCCCCTCCACTGCCTCCCCCCGCCGCCGGCGAAAGAGTCGGCGGATCCGTAGGGTGCCGGGAGCCCGAACGGCGAGCGGCTCCGGCTGCTGCCGGGACCGCGGGGATTCGAGCCGGTCCGGCCGCGGCCGGGACCCCGTGCCGGAAGCCGGCATCCCGGGACGGCCCCGGGACGGCCCCGGTCGCCGGCCGGGTGACGTTCAGCGAAGCGGCTGCCGCCAGTCTTTGGGCCTCCCCCGTGCCGGGGCCGCGGGGATTCGAGCCGGTCCGGCCGCGGCCGGGATCCCGGGCCGGACGATGGCTTCCCGGGCCGGTCCCGGTCGCCTCCCGGGTGACGTTCACCGAAGCGGCTGCCGGCTGTCTTCGAGCCCCCCCCCCCCCTCCGCCTCCGCTGCCGCTTCTCCCCGCACCCCCTCCACTGCCTCCCCCCGCCGCCGGCGAACGAGTCGCCGGATCTGTAGGGTGCCGGGAGCCCGAACGGCGAGCGGCTCCGGCTGCTGCCGGGACCGCGGGGATTCGAGCCGCTCCGGCCGCGGCCGGGACCCCGTGCCGGAAGCCGGCATCCCCGGACAGCCCCGGGACGGCCCCGGTCGCCGGCCGGGTGACGTTCACCGAAGCGGCTGCCGGCTGTCTTCGAGCCCCCCCCCCCCTCCGCCTCCGCTGCCGCTTCTGCCCGCACCCCCTCCACTGCCTCCCCCCGCCGCCGGCGAACGAGTCGGCGGATCCGTAGGGTGCCGGGAGCCCGAACGGCGAGCGGCTCCGGCTGCTGCCGGGACCGCGGGGATTCGAGCCGGTCCGGCCGCGGCCGGGACCCCGTGCCGGAAGCCGGCATCCCGGGACGGCCCCGGGACGGCCCCGGTCGCCGGCCGGGTGACGTTCAGCGGAGCGGCTGCCGCCAGTCTTTGGGCCTCCCCCGTGCCGGGGCCGCGGGGATTCGAGCCGGTCCGGCCGCGGCCGGGATCCGGGGCCGGACGATGGCTTCCCGGGCCGGTCCCGGTCGCCTCCCGGGTGACGTTCACCGAAGCGGCTGACGGCTGTCTTCGAGCCCCCCCCCCCCCCTCCGCCTCCGCGGCCGCTTCTGCCCGCACCCCCTCCACTGCCTCCCCCCGCCGCCCGCGAACGAGTCGCCGGATCTGTAGGGTGCCGGGAGCCCGAACGGCGAGCGGCTCCGGCTGCTGTCGGGACCGCGGGGATTCGAGCCGGTCCGGCCGCGGCCGGGACCCCGTGCCGGAAGCCGGCATCCCCGGACAGCCCCGGGACGGCCCCGGTCGCCGGCCGGGTGACGTTCACCGAAGCGGCTGCCGGCTGTCTTCGAGCCCCCCCCCCCCTCCGCCTCCGCTGCCGCTTCTCCCCGCACCCCCTCCACTGCCTCCCCCCGCCGCCGGCGAACGAGTCGGCGGATCCATACCGTCCCGAGAGCCCGAGGCGGCGGCACCCAGTGCGGGTCCGGCCGAGGCCGGGACCCCGTGCCTGTCGCAGGCTTCCCGGGACGGCCCCGGAACGGCCGCGGTCGCCGGCCGGGTGACGTTCTCCGAAGCGGCTGCCGGCTGTCTTCGAGCCCCCCCCCCCCCCGCCGGAGCCGCGGGGATACGAGCCGGTCCGGCCGCGGCCGGGACCCCGTGCCGGAAGCCGGCATCCCGGGACGGCCCCGGGACGGCCCCGATCGCCTCCTGGGTGACGTTCACCGAAGCGGCTGCCGGCTGTCTTCGAGCCCCCCCCCCTCCGCCTCCGCTGCCGCTTCTCCCCGCACCCCCTCCACTGCCTCCCCCCGCCGCCCGCGAACGAGTCGCCGGATCTGTAGGGGGCCGGGAGCCCGAGGCGGCGAGCGGCTCCGGCTGCTGCCGGGACCGCGAGGCTTCGAGCCGGTCCGGCCGCGGCCGGGATCTCGTGCCGAACGTCGTCTTCCCGGGACGGTCCCGGGAGGGCCCCAGTCTCCTCCCGGGTGACGTTCACCGAAGCGGCTGCCGGCTGTCTTCGAGCCCCCCCCCCCCTCCGCCTCCGCTGCCGCTTCTCCCCGCACCCCCTCCACTGCCTCCCCCCGCCGCCGGCGAACGAGTCGGCGGATCCATACCGTCCCGAGAGCCCGAGGCGGCGGCACCCAGTGCGGGTCCGGCCGAGGCCGGGACCCCGTGCCTGTCGCAGGCTTCCCGGGACGGCCCCGGAACGGCCGCGGTCGCCGGCCGGGTGACGTTCTCCGAAGCGGCTGCCGGCTGTCTTCGAGCCCCCCCCCCCCCTGCCGGAGCCGCGGGGATACGAGCCGGTCCGGCCGCGGCCGGGACCCCGTGCCGGAAGCCGGCATCCCGGGACGGCCCCGGGACGGCCCCGATCGCCTCCTGGGTGACGTTCACCGAAGCGGCTGCCGGCTGTCTTCGAGCCCCCCCCCCCCCCCTCCGCCTCCGCGGCCGCTTCTGCCCGCACCCCCTCCACTGCCTCCCCCCGCCGCCCGCGAACGAGTCGCCGGATCTGTAGGGTGCCGGGAGCCCGAACGGCGAGCGGCTCCGGCTGCTGTCGGGACCGCGGGGATTCGAGCCGGTCCGGCCGCGGCCGGGACCCCGTGCCGGAAGCCGGCATCCCCGGACAGCCCCGGGACGGCCCCGGTCGCCGGCCGGGTGACGTTCACCGAAGCGGCTGCCGGCTGTCTTCGAGCCCCCCCCCCCTCCGCCTCCGCTGCCGCTTCTGCCCGCACCCCCTCCACTGCCTCCCCCCGCCGCCGGCGAACGAGTCGGCGGATCCGTAGGGTGCCGGGAGCCCGAACGGCGAGCGGCTCCGGCTGCTGCCGGGACCGCGGGGATTCGAGCCGGTCCGGCCGCGGCCGGGACCCCGTGCCGGAAGCCGGCATCCCGGGACGGCCCCGGGACGGCCCCGGTCGCCGGCCGGGTGACGTTCAGCGGAGCGGCTGCCGCCAGTCTTCGAGCCCCCCCCCCCCTGCCGGAGCCGCGGGGATACGAGCCGGTCCGGCCGCGGCCGGGACCCCGTGGCGGAAGCCGGCATCCCGGGACGGCCCCGGGACGGCCCCGATCGCCTCCTGGGTGACGTTCACCGAAGCGGCTGCCGGCTGTCTTCGAGCCCCCCCCCCCCCCTCCGCCTCCGCGGCCGCTTCTGCCCGCACCCCCTCCACTGCCTCCCCCCGCCGCCCGCGAACGAGTCGCCGGATCTGTAGGGTGCCGGGAGCCCGAACGGCGAGCGGCTCCGGCTGCTGCCGGGACCGCGAGGCTTCGAGCCGGTCCGGCCGCGGCCGGGATCTCGTGCCGAACGTCGTCTTCCCGGGACGGTCCCGGGAGGGCCCCAGTCTCCTCCCGGGTGACGTTCACCGAAGCGGCTGCCGGCTGTCTTCGAGCCCCCACCCCTGCCGTGGCCGCGGGGATTCGCCCCGGTCCGGCAGCTGACGGTTCCCTGTGTCGGACGCCGGCTTCCCGGGACTGCCCCGGGACAGCCCCGGTCGCCTCCCGGGTGACGTTCACCGAAGCTGCTGCCGCCTGTCTTTGTCCCCCCCCCCCCGTGCTCTCCCTCAGGCGGGAGGTAGACGTGCTCTCCCTGGGCGAGTAGACGTGCTCTCCCTGGGCGAGTAGACGTGCTCTCCCTGGGCGAGTAGACGTGCTCTCCCTGGGCGAGTAGACGTGCTCTCCCTGGGCGAGTAGACGTGCTCTCCCTGGGCGAGTAGACGTGCTCTCCCTGGGCGAGTAGACGTGCTCTCCCTCGGCGAGTAGACGTGCTCTCCCTCGGCGAGTAGACGTGCTCTCCCTGGGCGAGTAGACGTGCTCTCCCTGGGCGAGTAGACGTGCTCTCCCTGGGCGAGTAGACGTGCTCTCCCTGGGCGAGTAGACGTGCTCTCCCTCGGCGAGTAGACGTGCTCTCCCTCGGCGAGTAGACGTGCTCTCCCTCGGCGAGTAGACGTGCTCTCCCTCGGCGAGTAGACGTGCTCTCCCTCGGCGAGTAGACGTGCTCTCCGCGGAGATCGCGCTTGTCGCCAAGGGGTCGCTGTTGCGCTCTGCCTCCGCCTACGTCATCGTACAAGCCGGCGTGATTTCTGCGACCTGCCGCTGGGCGGAGGTCGGCTGGTTGTGCGCTCGGGGAGCTGACGGCCCTCCAGTTCCGTATATGAGGGAACGAGTGACGCCGAGCACTCCCAGGGCAGCGCTGCCGAGCGGCTGCTCCAAGCCACCCGCCAGGCGGCTGGGCAGGGGTCCGTCTGGCTTCTCGGTGGCTTTCGCCCGGGTCAGAGAGGGGACCCGCGGGGCCGAACAAAGGCGCGGCGGTTTGGAGCGGCCGCTGGCGCACCCTCAGCGGTGTTGGATGGGTTTCGCTCGTCCGTGAGCCGGAGCCCAGCCCGGGCTCAGCAACGAAAGCGGGGAAAAGAAACAAAGTTGACGAGTGGCTGGCGCCGGCCACTGCCGAAGTGTGGAACCCCCGAAGCGAAGTTTGCCCGGTGGGGCACGGGGGCAGAGAAAGCCGGGGAGACGTGGTGCCGGCGTCGGTCCCACCAAGAATGGAAAGCAAGCCCGTCCAGGCACGGCGAGAGAGAGCCCGGTAAGGGGCAGAGAGAGTTCCCAGCACTGGACCCTCTTCACGGGGGTTCCCCCCCATGGCCAAAGCCGCAGCCCGCGGGGGCACGGCATCTAAGGGAAAAGCCAGCGGCGGTGACTGGCCACTCGTATGCTATGGAGCCCGGCATGGGGGGAGGAGGGCAAGCCGGTGCCCCAGCACGGCTTCCTCCTGGCTCCAGAGGGGCGCCCCGTGATGGAGATGTAACTCGGTGCAGCTTGAGGGAAAATGCAAGCCCACATTTCGGGGAGGCAGAGGTGCCCTGTGAGCCGGTGCGGCCCGGTGCAGCTTGCCCCCCCCCCCCATCTCTGGAGGGCGCCCCGTTTGCTCCTCCGGCGTGTTGCCCGCACGCCGAGCCCCGTGCCTGCTGGCTGCTCCCGAGGGCGGTGGCGGGTGCGCGTGGCTGTGTCTGTCCCAGAAGAGCGAGGCCGTGGGGCCTCCGCTGGCTTCCTTTCCTTCTGTCCTTGTTGATCGATGAGGCCTTTCGGGTCGCGTCGGAAAGGGCCCCCGGCCGGCAGGGCAAGGGCGGTCTTCCTTTCCACTTCGCTTCCCGTCGCGTGTGAGGTGTCGTCCTCGTTCTCCCAGCCCCGAGCGGCTCGAGCGGGGGGGAGCCGTGGCGTTAGCGGCCCGGCGCGTGCCTTGCCGCATCCTCCCCTTTCCACCTCCCCCCCGGCGCTGGGGCAGGGTTCGGGGACCGGTCTACCGCAACCGGCTTTGTGACTGCTGCG